>NW_026099575.1:9515196-9534181 GCF_025091365.1 Daktulosphaira vitifoliae | reverse complement strand
CAGTGGTCGGCAACCTTTTTTAATTCTCGGGCCACATTTACAAATTAAAAAGAGTTCGCGGGCCAGATAAAAAAAAAAAATTTATAATTACATTATTTATTATGCAAAAAAATACTATCTAAAACTTAAAATAATAATATGACTTATATAAAATACCCGTACCAAAAACGCAACGTTCAATTATATTTATACAAAATGATATTCAATTAAATTAGTCGATTTAGAATTTAAAGCGGGCCGTATTCAATAGCCACGCGGGCCGTATCCGGCCCGCGGGCCGCCGGTTGCCGACCACTGTTCTAAAGCAAAATGAAAAATGAACTAATATGTAGTAATTATAAATTATNAAAATGTTATGCGGTGTGTTTGCCGTCCTGGTTTTGCAAGAATTTTTATGGATAAGCCTTGTAAACGTAAGTATTCTAAAGCAAAATGAAAAATGAACTAATATGTAGTAATTATAAATTATTTTTTTTAGCGACTTATTCATACACAATGAAGTTAGTGTTGGAAAAGTTTAAAAAAGAAAAACTTAAATACTCTAGTGTCTTAGATAATCCTAGCTCATCTCTGTATCAACAATTGATTGAAGCAACAAGAGAAGGGCTTAATCGAATGTCAATGCAGTCGGATCTAAGAGATATATACCATGGTGTTGTTGTAGGAGGATTTGAACCTGCAGTCAATGGAGAAAAAGTAGCTGTTTCTTATATTATACAGGTATACTTAAATTATATTTTACAATTATTTATTTGGTTAACTTAAAATTATGTTATGTTAAGTTATCTGAAAATGCGGATGATACTAAAATATGGGATGCAACTAAAAAATCTTTGAGAACTACGAACTACAGTTTAGGTGGTACTGATGTATTTGCTGCTCGTGATCAATTACAACTTTTATCTGCTGAAGGTAATAATAATATAGACTACTGATATATTGTTTCTTTTTAAAATAAATTAATTAAAATTTTTATTTTTTAAATTATATTTCAGATTTTGATGAATGCAGTGACTCAAAATTCCATGATTGTTCAGATAATGCTAAATGTTTTAATTTACATGGGACATATACATGCAGTTGTAAAGATGGGTTTTCTGATCTTTCACAAAATAATCAATTCCCAGGAAGAGTTTGTTCTTGTAAATATACACAATAAAATTATTTTATGAATCAACTTTGAAGAAAGTAATAATATTTAATTATTTATAGCTGAACTTATTGGGTGTGACTTATGTAACTATCATGGTACATGTTATTTAAGCGATCAAGATCAAACAAATTGTGACTGCTTTCATTGGTATGCTGGAAAACACTGTCAATTTAATTTAAGAGGTTAACTATATGTGACTTTATCAAACTTAAAATGTTAGTAAATTAGTTTAAATAATTTACATAAACTTATTTTCAGTGCTTCTATTGGGTCTTCTTGCTATTGGAGTGATGTTGCTATCATTATTAGTTGCATGTTTATTAATGACATGTTGCAAGAAAAATTCAAGAGAATCAGTTATGGGACTTTATCAGCCTCAAAGACCTGTTATTGGTTTTAGGAGATATCGTAACATGGTAGCAGCCTCAAGAGGTGATAAAAGAGCAATGATTAGTGTTGATACAGGAAGTGAGACAAGTGTCGATCGAACACCTCCTCCTTATGTCAAACAAGTAATTGGTTCTTGGTTATTTTTTTTCAACTTCAATTTTTTTTGTTTATTTTGATTTATGTTTTCACTTAAACATTTTAGCTTTAAATTTATTAAATCATTGAATAGTACTAGTTTTGCTTAATTTTTTTATTACTTGATAAAAGAATATGTAATTATTTCAGGTGGCATGTCCTCAAAGGCAGGTTAACACTCACGTACATAGACATAGTATGAAGGCACCATCTCCATCTAGTAATGGTAGTAGTATGGAACGTAGTGTAATTAATCAACGTGATAGAAGTTTGACAGTGATGATACCTAGAGCTAAGTATCGAGCACCACCACAACAATCACCATCAGTGTTAACCATGTCAACATTTGGACCTGAACAAAAAACAATGTCTTACCTAGATTGTAAACAAACTACTAAAGTAACTAAAATTAAATTTAAAATTTTGAAAAGAGAGTTCAATAAATTTTGTTATAGGGCTCAATTTGTAGTAGTAGAAAACCCAGCATAATAACACAACGATCAGTTGACTTACCACAACCACGTAAAAAATACTCAGCACCAAGAAAACCATCAACAGGTAAATAAATTATTTTTTCAGTTTATTAAAAAATAATATAAAATCATATTTATATTTTTAGGTGCACTTGTATCAGCTGGATTTGAAGTTTCAGCAACAGTAGTCAAAACAAAAGAATTAGATGAAGCATATGTTTGTAGAGAAGAAGATAAATCAGAGTTCAATCCTAAAAGAATGACAGCTACTAGGTATTTAATAGCCTTAAATTGATAGGCATAATAACTTAATATGTTTTTGTTTTTAGAACGATATCTGTAGCTAGATCGTTTGATGAGACTACTATACAGAACCCTACAAAATGCTACCACCCAGATAGTCACTATGAATCGAAGTCCCAATACTCCTTAAAAACGGCTGATGTAATTTTTTAGAATATTAGATCAAACTTAAAATTAAATATATATATAGATAAGATATTCTATAAAAGCAATTTTTTTTATAGGAGGGGCATACAATGGTAGAAAGAGATTTAGGATCTACATACATAATGCCTCAATCAAAACTTTATAAGCCTGATCATAGAGTATGTGTTAGAAGTTATAAAATTTAATTTTTTTTAAGATAAATTAGGTGTTAATAATTTTCACAATATTTTCAATTTTAGGGTAGTGATACATCAAATTTTGATTCTTTGTAATGGAATAAATAACAAGTTTACCCAATTATGCCATATTATTATCAATTAAGTAAGTATTTATTAATTAGTTGTTAACACTCATAATATAATATGATTATAAGCATATTATGTCCATATTAATAATTATAAATTTGTTTCAGTTAATCATGTTCATAGTTAACTTATGTTGTACAGCTTCCAAAACTCTGTACTATTAATAATTTATTGTTGTATTTTAATATTATTCTTTGTCCTTAAACCATATTATTTTATGTATTTTATGTTATTATGAACTTAGTTTTAATTTTATTCAATGCCATATTTAGGTAATATTGTTGTTAGTTTAAATTTGTATATTATTCATTATTTTATATGCGATATATTTGTTATGACTATTGACTTTGTGTGAGATGTTCTCTTTTCTTATGATAACCTTTAAATGAATCATAACGAAACGACAGCAACTCTTTTTATGTAAAATATTATTATTGTAATATCTATTTATCTTCTTTTTTTTTTTATTAAAATAGTAACTAATGTTTTTATCAAGTTAAATTTAAATATTGAGGATACCAAACCTTATTTGTGCCAAAAAATATTGTCTTCTATTAAATTGTATTTCAATAAATTTTTTAAATAAAAATTTAGTCATCTGCCATTAAAAATGTATAAATAATTTACCTTTCAGAATAGTTTTTAGATTTACTTTGTTGGATTAAAAATTTTAATAAAAAAAATTGGAATAAAGACAACTAAAAACTTTTTTGATTTTTATTTTTGAAGGAGGAATCATTTTTTTAAATATTTCTTCCTTGTTAATTTTAAAATTAGGTACTTATTATTATTATTCTTTTTACAGATAATAATTGGCTAAAAAAGTGATAACAGTTAGTGTAATTCCACTCTAGTAGTATCTGCTGTAAAAAATTATTTATGTATTTTATAAATAGAGAGCACATTTATTTGTGCTTATAAATCTTGTTAACTTTTGTAGTTAATACATCATCCATCAGCACCAATTTGTATTAATAGAATTGAAAATTTAGTAATATGATATAATTATAGTTGCAGTGTTGGAGGAAAGACACGTTTATCCCCATTAAAATGAAAAATATTTCTATGTTACTGTATATTCCAACAACAAATCTGTTCATATTTAGGTGTTTTTAAAATGGCTAAAACAAAATATATAAATTCATTCTCTATTTATAAGGAAATATCTATAGGAATGTGCAAAAATATTAAATATATATATATAAAGTAAAGATGGAAAACATTTTTAAATAAAGTTATGAAGCATAACAAAAATTAAAAAATTTAAATGTAATGCATCATAATTATAAATAATAGAAAATTTATTTTTAATAAATTGAACTAAAAGCCAAATAGGTTGAAGTAAAGTAATTGTGAACATATTTTGCACTTTTTTTTAATCACAATAATAATATTTACTTGAGTTCAGTTTTATAGCTGTCGATTCTTAACTAAAGGAAAAATTTAAAAAACTTTCTCTAAGCACAATTTAGCTATAAATTAATTTATTATTTTTTAAATAGATCCAAATTTATGAACATTTATTATCATTATCAACAGGGTTAAAATTCTACTAAAATTGAATTTATATAATATTATGAATAAATGTTTCTGTAATACTTTTAATTTTATAACAACAAAAAATCATATGTATATTTTGAAAGTATTAAATGTATACCATCCAATCAATAAAAGCTGTCTGACACTTTTTAACACCTCAATTTTGATTCTAAAATTAGTTCAAAAAATGTTTAATAAATATACATATTATATATAACTTCTTATAAAACTAAATCTTTGTACACAATATATATATATATATATACATAATATAATATATATTGATAGATTGATAAATATATATATATTTTTATATATGAAAATGAGTTAATATATAAAGTAGTATGCTATTGCCCGTCTGCTGCGCCGTGTTCGTCTCGCCGTCCGACTTCCACTAAATTGCAATTTGGAACTTCCTGTAAATTGTCAATATAATAATTACTAATGTATACAACATTTAATAGTCTATTTAAAAGAATGATATAAACGTGTTTTATCAGGTACTCTTTTTATAGTTGATTTTTTTTTTTTAATTCGATAGTTTCTTATTGTAGATAAATAATATGTAAACATTTTCGAGCAAAAGCATGAGATTCAAGTTATAGCTTTTTAAAATGATGGGGTATTTTGTTACCAAATGTTACATGAAGACCATCATTATTTTCTGAACTTAATAGATATGTATTGTTTCTTATCGATTACAATGTCTACAAAAGTGTGCTATGATCGTTAGTAGCGGTTTTTTTATTTTTATTAAGTTTATTTTTTACTTTATTTTTAAATATAATTTAAATAATTTTGATTTTGTTTCTCTTCTTTTTCATCATTCTTTTTGTCGCTAAAGTCCATCTCAGTATTTTCTGGATCGTATGTTTACTATTTGCATTTTTTCAAAATCATATATTTTGCGATATAATCACCATAGAATTTTTTTTTTACATCGATTTTACATCGATTACCGTGGAAGAATATCCTAACATGATGCAATGTGTTTTCTATTATATTTAAATATGCCACAGTTTATCAAGTTTAAGTTGATTAGGCTACAAATACTTTAATACATAGGTTGAATATATAACAGGTGGTCACAACTAGCTTTGGTGTGCGTATACTATGCCTGAGGTCCATCTCCTCAATGTATTTAAATAGTTGTAACTCAATAAATAATTATTCTAAAGTTGACAATCTATCAAAATATTTTGTAAGATAAAGCTAAAAATTAGTTATTTTGGAATTTTGAAAAAAATTACAAATAAATATATATACAGAGTGATTTATTAAGGATAAGACACTCGTTTACTCAGTAGCTATTGAAAATTTTTAATTTTTGGTAAGGAAAATATTGTTTGATTCAAAAAACACTAAAATAATATATAGTAAAAACATGATATTTTTCATCCCTCCAAGGTTAAAAAACATTTACTTCATTTTTTTTTAATGAGAACACATATTTTGAATTTAATAAAATGTTTGAGTTCTTAATTTTATAGCAAATGGCATTTGAATTTTTAATATAACTATATTTGTTTATTAGATATAAACACTCAAAGTTTCAAATTTTTGAGTTAATATACATGTATAATACACAAGGGATTACACATACAGGTAGCTAATTGGTTTTTTATAACATCGATATTAGCAGGTACACAGCATTGTTATTATCAATGGTAGTAAGGCACTTTATTGCGAGTTTATAAATACACTAACTGACAATACAGAAAGTATATCTATTGATAGTCATAATTGATAATAAACAATCCGTGACTATGACAGCAATGTCATAAAAATCTTATTAGCTACCTGTATTTATAAACCCTCGTGTATTATATACAGAGTGTTCAGTAAGTCAGGAAACGGGTATCTATTGTTCTCATTGTTACAAACAATGAGAACAATAGAAACCCGTTTCCTGACTTACTGAACACTCTGTATGTATATTAACTCAAAAATTTGAAACTTTAATTGATTCGGTTTTTTCGAAAAGGCCATACTCCGTAAAATTTTATTTTTCAGGGAACGTCAAAAACTGTTTTTAAAGATCAAAATAAATTTAGTGAAATTTGAATAAGAGTTGAATTATTGAATTCCCTTATAAAAAACCAACTATGATGTAATATTGACTATTTATACCTATTGGATTATTTTATGAGGGAATGAACGTGTTTGAAATATGGCCTTTTCCAATGGTTTATACATTTTCAATGAATCTGACCTCGCGACTCTGATCAATTGTTTATTGTATATCATATAAAATTAAATAATTGAAGAGTGAATTTTGAATTTTGTAAGACTAATTGAAGAGTGAATGTGTCAAACGTTCTATGTGCCAAAAACATATTTGTTCAGAAAACACAAAAAACAATGGTAACATGGGCATGTCTCACACAACGAACACCACCTATGACTGCAATTTTTTACAAGTAAAAAATTTAATTGACATTTAAAACACATACAAGATTGTGGCCTTTGGCACATAAAACATAAATCAGAAATAAAATAATTTTTCACTTTTTTGGCACATAGAACGTTTGACACATTCACTCTTCAATTAGTCTTACAAAATATACTGTGCATTCTTTTTAATAATTTTATTTATGAACTTCAACATCACTTCTTTTTAGTTAATTTTTTCTTTTAATACCAATCATAGATTCAGTTTCGTCTTCGAATTCATTCATATTGAATAATTATTATTTTATATTCTTGATAATAACAATAATTATTATTGTTATTATCAACTGTTATCGACAATAAACCAGATGAAAATAGAATCTTAACAAATAAAATTGCTGATCAAGTTATTTTTGGAGAAATGGTTTTTTCGAATGCATTCGTTATTTTTAGACTATAACGAGTTGTTGGAGATATGACGGTCTTGCAGAAAATATGCATTATTATTAGATAAACATATCTATCACATAAAAGTAGTTATGAAAAAATGTGGAGAAATGGCCTTTTCGAAATGACCGATTCAATTGTTTATATCTAATAAACGAATAAAGTTATATTAAAAATTCAAATACCAGTATTTACTATTAAATTAAAAACTCAAACATTTTATTAAATTCAAAATATGTGTTTCCATTTAAAAAAACAAAGTTGACACCCTTACAAGGCATAAGGGATAAACTTAAAAAGTATTACATAGTTGATAATTCAAGAATAATGTGTAACTAAAGATAAACAAAAAAAAAAATGTTTAAATTATATTTTTATGTATATACATAATATATATATATATATCAGTGTTAAGAAGGAACTGGTTCCAAAAGGAACGGATTCCTGGAACGAGTTCTTTTTGAAGGAACGATCCTAGGAACTGCTTCCTTTTAAAATAAAGGAACGAGGAAAATGAACAAATTCTATTTTTTAAGGAACGTGAACGGAAATTACAGTTCCTAAAAATTTTTATAAACATGTTTTAGTGTAGTTTTCTTCGTATCTAGACATTAAAATAGTAAGGTATTTTTAGTTGATTTTTGACAATGGAAGTCCCCTATATACCCAGCCGAGATCGTAGGCTGTTTAAATGAATCAATTAACTATAAATAGAGTTATTATCATAGTTTTTAGATTTACTTTGTTGGATTAAAAATTTTAATAAAAAAAATTGGAATAAAGACAACTAAAAACTTTTTTGATTTTTATTTTTGAAGGAGGAATCATTTTTTTAAATATTTCTTCCTTGTTAATTTTAAAATTAGGTACTTATTATTATTATTCTTTTTACAGATAATAATTGGCTAAAAAAGTGATAACAGTTAGTGTAATTCCACTCTAGTAGTATCTGCTGTAAAAAATTATTTATGTATTTTATAAATAGAGAGCACATTTATTTGTGCTTATAAATCTTGTTAACTTTTGTAGTTAATACATCATCCATCAGCACCAATTTGTATTAATAGAATTGAAAATTTAGTAATATGATATAATTATAGTTGCAGTGTTGGAGGAAAGACACGTTTATCCCCATTAAAATGAAAAATATTTCTATGTTACTGTATATTCCAACAACAAATCTGTTCATATTTAGGTGTTTTTAAAATGGCTAAAACAAAATATATAAATTCATTCTCTATTTATAAGGAAATATCTATAGGAATGTGCAAAAATATTAAATATATATATATAAAGTAAAGATGGAAAACATTTTTAAATAAAGTTATTAAGCATAACAAAAATTAAAAAATTTAAATGTAATGCATCATAATTATAAATAATAGAAAATTTATTTTTAATAAATTGAACTAAAAGCCAAATAGNAGTATGTGTTTAGCGTTGATAATGGTAACATTGTTTCCGAAATACGTATCCGCGACTTTTCATTAATTTTTTTTGTGGCTTTGAGTTTAATATTTTTAATATTTTTTAGTTTTTTAAATTAATAATATTTTTAATATAGTTTTAATTTTACTTAATTAATTAGCCACAAGTGATCAATTTTTATTATATAATTATGGCGTTCGGGCCTTTTGATCATAATAAAGAGTTAAACAAACTGATGCAAATCATAAAGAGTATGTGTTTAGCGTTGATAATGGTAACATTGTTTCCGAAATACGTATCCGCGACTTTTCATTAATTTTTTTTGTGGCTTTGAGTTTAATATTTTTAATATTTTTTAGTTTTTTAAATTAATAATATTTTTAATATAGTTTTAATTTTACTTAATTAATTAGCCACAAGTTATCAATTTTTATTATAATAATTCATAATAAAAATAAAAACAATTTTTTAAATAACTTGGTTACATAAAAGGAACGAAGAGTGGAACGAGTTCTTATTTTGGAGGAACTGGATCTGGAATAAGTTCCTTCTTAATATAAAGAACTAGGATTTGGAACGAGTTCATCTTTTAGAAAATGAACGGGGAACGGAACGAGTTCCATTTAAAAAGGAACTTTCCCAACACTGATATATATATAGACTTAGGGAGGCAATAACGATAAAAATAAAACAGCACCGAAGGAGATAAAAATTATAACAAAAATAAAATCAAAATCGACAAAAATAAATAGGAAATAAGCTAAGCCGGCAGTATAGTTCAAGTTATTGTATAGTTGAAGTGTAGCTTCAACCTTGGACCTGTAATTATCGCAACTGAGATGAACTCCATAATAAGTTAAATATACATATAAGATATTACCGATATAATTCTAAGTAGCTAAAACATAATTTAATCATATTGACATTTTAATTATTATTCAAGTAACATATAAACGTTTTATATCTTTATTAAAATACTGCAACCATTATAATGGTCATTAATCTACTTTTATTTATACAATTTGTACAATTTATGAATTTTGATAACTCTTTTTATAATTTGATGCGAAAATTCATTAAATTTTATTTACAATTAATTACCTAAACCTTGGTTATTAATGAATTAACAAATCATCTTTTCATTTCTTCTCCGAGTATTTTTCAAAGAACGATTTTTTTAAATTATTATGGCATTTGAGAATTTTGAGAGTAATCACCGATTATTTTTTATTATTGTAAAATAGTATCATTAATTGGTTTTTCATTTTTTGAAATAAGGTATCATTGAGTCAGAATGGTATATCTAATTCTTTATCGAATAATAGTGACTTCTTCACAAATGGTAAAGACAGGTGAGTAACAAAGATGAAAAGATTTCTTTAGATTTTAAGCTTGTTATAGTTTAATGCATTGACTCAAAGTATTTGAAACATCTCATTAGTTATTTTTCTGTCTCTTAAATTGCCTCTTTTTTTTAATAATTTCGTTGATATGTGACGTAGGATTTTTAAAGTTTTATTTATTACAAAAGGTGTTTTATTTTTAGCTATTGAACTTAAAATAATCATGTGTTTTATAAAGTATTAAAGAATAGTTTTTTTCTTTTATTTGATAGATCCATACTCAATTTAAGCCAATATTGTAGTTCTGTAACTATATTTAACTATTTTTTTATTGATTTTTAATAAAGATAAATGACTATTTTTTTTATCTTTACATGAACAGCCATAAACGGTCTACTGATAAAACAATCATTATACGTTTAATTTAAAGAAATTTTGTTGAAATAACAAAACAATTTATTATGATTTTGAAAATTTATTGAAATAATACTATTTAGATGATAAAAATCATAGATTATATGAAAATAGATAGCTGATTGAGCTATCTATTTTCAATAGAGAAAAACTAAGCTTATATAGTCTGTTTTCAATTCAAAAGTATTAGTTTATTTATAGATTGATGAATAAGTTGAGTTGTTAAGCAAACAATTTTCATAAATATAGGTAAAAATATTCATTGTTTTTAATTTTTTTTATTTTACGCAAAATTTAGTTCTAATAACTCAAAAGTTTACAAAAATATGAAGATTATAAAAATTACATAATTTGAATGTATATTTATTATTATTATTATTATTTTTCTTTTCAAAACTTTGCGTGTTATAATATAATAATCTGATATTGATTATGTATTTTTCATACTGTTCAATAACGACACACCTGTTATTATTCTAGCTTTTTTAATCTTATGATATAATTTTAGTACAATCAACTGAATTATTCAAAACTTACACTGATAATGATTTTTACTGCAACACCAAAAGTATGCTCATGTAAACTTTTCAATAAAAAATAATAGTAAGGATTTAAATTGTGACAGTCATATTCTAGTCTGATAATAGCAATAAAATGTATTGGAATGAATTAAATCCCCAAAAGAAAATCATACCTTTTAAATTTGATGATTCAAGTATTAAAAGAACTAAGACTCGTGCTGTAATTAAACTAAAGACAACAATAAACAAATTTATCAATTTATTTTTTTCATCTTCGAACATTCACGGATTTAACCATTTGACACATGAAAATAGACATTTCATAGAAAAGTAAGAATAAAATTAATGTATCAAAAAATGGATATTAATAAGTTCATTACTGATTATAAAAGCCTAAAATTAATTAAATTATTAAATTTCATTTAAATAAACAAGTTGTATTTATTTAGTGACATAATTAGGACATTTTTCTGAAAGGGTCATATACTTAAAAGAATTTTTCATAAATGCCTTTCAAATGAAAAAAATTGTATTTTTAACTTGCAATTATTTATATAATAATTTATATAATTAGTATAATGGATTTATTCCGTTCGTTTCCTTCAATTACGCCCTTGTTTGTATTAATTAAGCACAATATATTATAATTGATACTCATTCAAAAAAAAAAAAAAAATTGTAAATAAAAATCAAGTTAAGAAAGTTATTTCTTGGTTCCTGAAGAAATGTTATAAATCTTACTATTTATTAAATCATCGTACATGTTTAGACTTTTGTGGGTCATCGTTATATGTTTCTGTATTTACGGTGCAAAACAAATAGGAGAATCAACATGGACTCGCTATCAAGAAAATCCAACTGTCATATCGATGGAGAGAGATTATAAAGAATGGTCTACAGCATTGCCAGCTATAACTTTGTGTCCAACAGATAACTTGGATAACCAAAAGTTCGAAGAAATTATCGAAAAAGAGTAAAAAAAAAAAAAATTATGATATATTAATTATTTGAATTAAATAATAAATATTTTATTCTTTATATATATATATATAATAGTTTTCTGTTATATGATTTTAATGTATATTATATGTATACATCATGATCACTATTAAAAAAATCACATATATAAGTGTACAATATTTTTAAATTTTTTTTAGTCTTATTTTAATTCCCTTGCTTCATATTAAATGTTTAATTATTACGAATAATTAAATTATCATAGAGATACTGATAATCTAATGTTAAGTTATTTAGAATTTTCATCACGAATATAATGAATTCTATGATTTTTTTAATATCTTAAAATATCTTTAAACGTACATGACATACATAATTAAGTATGATTATAGATATCCAGGAATTTCCGAAGATGAAAAGTCGGAGCTGCGAGAATTCTTAGTATTGTTGGCAAATGCTACTTATGGAACATTTAAAAAATTGCCTTTTTACGATAAAATAAAACCTTATAAATATTTATCGTTAGTTGAAAATCTCCAAATACACATCATGTACACTATTACAAACAGCAACATGGAGGGATATGCGCTTTTTAATTTAGTGTCAACTATATCTGAACTCGGATTTTGTCATACTTACAATGGAGAAATTGCTCCCTATAATGATTATTAGTTAGTTTCAAAACAATAAAATACTTGTGTCTAAAATCAACAGTAAAATATGTTATTTTGCAGCTATTGGATGCAGAATAATAGAACCATTTTGCCTACTAAAGGTTTCTTATCAGGAACACCATTAGATGGAGATGTTTTTACTCAAATAACCTCTATGAATTTTGGTTATATAGTAAATATTTTATATTATTTGTAACATCTTAGACTAAACATAATTTAATAATATAATTTTGGATTGCTCATTTACTTGAAAATTAGCGAAAATTTACTAAAGCTACTTTAATAAAATAAGTAGAAAATGTTATATTTAAATGGATGTAAAAATTATGATAATATTATTTTAATAAAAAACAAAAAATTTTTTTGCTAAAAAATTAAGATTTGCTCCAGTTTTCAGTGAAAACAAGAATAGTCAGTTGATATTAATAAATGTTATATATAATCCAAAAGATACATTCTAATAGGTTGATAAAATTATTGTTTTTTAACTCGCTGTTTAATTTCCAGTATTATCACGCAATTCCAACGTGTATTATGAATTATTATTTTAGGTATGGGAATTCAAGAAATTGTATTATTTTTGATGATCATGTTTTTTTTGTTAAAAATTCTTCTAGGAATGCTATTTTCACTAAAAAATTGCTTCATAGCATGAATTGCAAGATTATTCGATCCCCTGTTGCAATTTATTAATATTTTATCTGTAGCAATTTGTTCACATTTATGACACATACAGAATTCATGTTGAGGAAAAATCTTTTCATCAGTAAAAAAATAATTTACAGGGTTTCTTACATTCACCATATGAAGCTCCTGATATTGCTAATCGAATATATTCTTCACCAGAAAGTTATTACAAAACTTTGGATGTATCCGCTTTAAGCATATACAGCACTAGCGATATAATATCTCTCAAACCCAAACAGAGAGGTTGTAGGTATACATATGAAAGCGAATTAAAAACAAGTCCCATTTACACGTACAATTTATGTCGCAATGAATGTCGGATGGAACAAGCCAAGCGACTTTGCGGATGTGTACCATTTTTTTACAGACCAGACCGTAAGTTAAACTATTTTTGCAGTTGAACTTCTTATTGTTTATTAAAAATATTATTCTTAAGCTTTGAGATAAAAACAAGCTACAGCATTAGAGATAAGTTGTAAAACACATAGAATACAATCCTGTTCTATAACTTATTTAATCGTAATAGTTTGACTGCCTAAACGTCTTGCTTTTTTTATTGGGATAACACAAAGGCATGATAAATGTTTTATTTTTTTATTCAAATATTCTTAAGATCTACACTTATTTCTTAATAGGTTTTAATGCATTTATATAGCTAGAATGAATTTTGCCTTAAAGATAGATATTTAAGCTTAGGGCGTTAAATTATGAGTCTCATAAGCTTGTGACACATAAGTCTCCTTACCTTTTACCTACCTCAGTTTTATGCTTCTTGAATATTGAAATATTCACAATATTATAGTATACTTATTGTTATATTCAGTAATGGTATTCAGTTTTTGAAATGCGGGATCAAATATCATTTTTTTTAAGTACTAAATAAATTATCATAAAACATTTTTACATATAAAAATACACATTTAAAATGCTAATATATTATTTATTCATTTATAAAAATTTCAATTATTTCCAGATAGATCCTGTTAACTTTAACGTATTTAAAAATTCGTATAAAAATTTATATCAAATTAAAAAACTTAAATATGTCTTAAATGATATCTGCCATTAAAAACTAGATTTTTAATTAATTTGTTTTAATATGGAAATAAATCATTTTTTTACTCGTAGCAAGCTTTAAGATCTGTGATGTTAAAGGAATGCATTGTTTAGATGAATATGAAGGTAATTTTAAGCCTAGTTTTAGTTTTAAGATTATATTTAAAGTAATATTATTGTTTTTAAGATTACCTTGTAAAACTCAGAAATACATCCGATGATAACAAGAAAGTTTTTTGTGGATGTCTTCCCCCGTGTGATGATGTGAGTTATATTGTAGAAGGAGAAAATACTATTCAATGGTAAATTTATACAAAAATTATTTCATATACTTAGTATAAAATGAACCTAACATCATTATTAAAACATTGTTTAGTAAATTTAAAACTGATAATCATTTAAAAACAAAATAATTTTTTAAAGCGCCATTTAAATAATATCCTATAAAAATGTATTTAAATGAAGCATTTTTTTTTGAAAATATAATTTAACTTTTTTTTCAGCTCAACCTTTCGAATATTATCATCGCTTAAAAATTACATTCAAAAATTATTTAAATAAATTTCTAAAGATTGGGTTTTCATTGATTTAGGTACATCAGGTATAATTTATGTTTATTTCCATTATGTTTTATTCTTGTCTAGGTTTCTTGGAACTAATTTAAAATGGGGCTTAATCAAATTTCCGAAAATGCGTTTGAAAAGAAATTTGCTGTTTGGGTTTACAGACGTTTTAGGTAATTTTTGTTAGAAAATTATTATTATTTTAAATTACAATTTATTAATTTTTTCAGTATCAATTGGTGGTGCAGCTGGGCTGTTTTTTGGCTGTTCGGTATTGAGTTTTTTAGAGATTATATACTTTTTAACACTACAACTATTTTGTATAGCTTTTACAAAGAGAGAAAATATTTAAATACGATTTCCATTATTACTGTTGTAGAATAATTTTATTAGTAATTATATTTAGTTTAATTAATATGTAAATAGCATTTATAAATATTATAAAAAAAACTTCTAAAAATATTTTATAGCTTTTTCTTACAAGTCAAATAAAATATATTTCATTTTATTTACAAGACATAAATGTATTAAAATCTGTGAAACTCCAAAAGTAAAAAAGGAGAAGGACATAAGAAAAATTATTAATGAAAAAAATAATAAATGAACTTTTCTATCATACAATACTTAATTTTTTATACATTCTATACAATAATTTTTATTAGATACATGAAATAATAAAAAAATTATCTAATAATATAACTCTAAAATATTTAGGTGTATTCTTAAGGTACCTTTAAATACCATGATATAAGTATACTTGCATAAAATTTAAACAAAATTGACATGCGCAAACCAAAATAATATCCTATTAAAATTATGGACGTGGACTTCAAAATAATAAAGCTCATAACTCGGTTAAAAATATAATGAAATTTTCGGGGTATCTTTAGAACGTTTCTGGGCAAGTCTGGTAAAAATTAAAATTAAAAACGCTGGCGGCAATGAGCATTTTTGATAAAATTTTTAAACGCTCACGGTGTTCTAAAATAAATTTTCTCATCTACGCGAATAATTTTTCTAGAATAACGTCGTTGAGCTCTTTCATTTAAAAAAAAAAAATTTGAAAATCATACGTCATTAAGTAATTTTTCCAGCATCGGCTAATTTTTTAATGTTTTATAATATAATAAGACACTAAATAATTTTTTATGGGTTTCTTTTATTTACATTTTTTTTCAACTTATTAATCATGAAGTATTTTTTATGTTCATCCCGATGTGTTATACGGGTGGCAACTTTAAATTTTTAATGGTAATGTGTATAATAAATTACGTTATTTATTAAAAAAATATCTAATTGAAATAATGAGAATTCTAACTGGGATAGAACCCCCAATGATAAAATAAATATATAGCAACGATATATTTTGGAGAGTGCAGTAGAAAACGTCTTATGTAAATATTTATCTCCTGCCAAGACGAAACTCTCAGAACGTCCTTAAAAAATATAATAACAAATCAATAACAACTTTTTGATAAATATTTTGAATATTATAAACAATTTAATATAATGGTNCGGAACATTTTCAAAAGTTAATTTTTTGTGAAAAAGTTATCACTTTAAAACCCCCCCTTGTGGGCAAGTTAAGTGTTAAATTTATGAAAAAAATATACCAAATAAAAGGTAATGATATTATGCATCTATATAAAAAATTATATTGATATGTTCATTTTTGAAAAAGTTATGGCACTTTTAAGTAAAAAAAATTGAAAAAATTTCGAAAATTAATGATTTTTAAATTTGTAATTTTTTTGGAGGTTTCCCCCATTTACGGGGAACGGGGGAATTTTTTTCAATTTTTAAGGGTAATGTCTTTGACTAAATACGATTTGTGATCTTTTGACGTATCGTTGAAAGAAATCCGTTCGGTGAGAGCTGAGAAAAAGTGGTAACAGACACACAAAAAAAAAATAAATAAACACATCTTAGTAAAACCAATAACTTCTCAGCTTCGCATCGAAGCTAAAAGCTCATAACTCGGTTAAAAATTCAATGAAATTTTCGGGGTATCTTTAGAATGTTTCTGGGCAAGTCTGGTAAAAATTAAAATAAAAAAAATGCTGGCGGCAATGAGCGTTTTTGATAAAATTTTAAACGCTCACAGTGTTCTAAAAAAATTTTTCTCATCTTCGCGAATAATTTTTCTAGAATAACGTCATTGAGCTCTTTCATTTGAAATAAAAATTTTGAAAATCATACGTCGTTAAGTAATTTTTCCAGCATCGGCTAATTTTTCAATGTTCTATAATATAATAAGACACTAAAAAATTTTTTATGGGTTTCTTTTATTTACATTTTTTTTCAACTTATCAATCATGAAGTGTTTTTCATGTTCATCCCGATGTTTTATACGGGTATCAACTTTAAATTTTTAATAGGAATGTCTATAATAAATAACGTTATTTATTAAAAAAATATCTAATTGAAATAATGAGAATTCTAACTGGGATAGAACTCCCAATAATAAAATAAATATATAGCAACGATATATTTTGAGTGCAGTAGAAAAACGCCTTATGTAAATATTTATCTCCTGCCAAGACGAAACTCTCAGAACATCCTTAAAAAATATAATAACTAATCAATAACAACTTTTTGATAAATATTTTGAATATTATAAACAATTTAATATAATGGTTAGAGGTGAAAGTAATATTTTATTATCTTATAATATTAATATATAACATGATTTAATAAAAAATTCTTACTTGTGGCTAATATTATTTAAAATTAAAAGTATATTTAAAATAACAATTTAAAACTAAAAAATATTAAATTCATAAAGCCACAAAAAATACTATAGAAAATTTAGGTAATCTCAAATTCTAGGATAGGCATTTAAGATGATGTTTGTATTTAATTAATTAAGTACTATTTGACTATGAATGTGAAGTAATTTTTATTTTAACCTTATAATTGTTTTTTAAAAATATCTGCTGATTGTATTAAAACTTGAATATTGTTTGAATTTCAAAAAATTGTGCAAACTTATTATTTTTCCCGTTCACAAAAAATGTAAAAATAAAGCATGCTCTAAACAAACATTTGTATCATTACATACAATTCAGAAAATGTATTTAGGTTAACATTATAATTTCGATATGAAGCTAAAACGATAATTAATACCTTTTTTTAATTTTAAACGAATTGGGAAAAAATGGTAACAGTAAAATTTTGTCTAGTATTTAAATATAAGATATGATTATTAAAATTATCGACTAAATTAATTAAAAAAGCATTAGCATAAAAATTACTAAATTTTGAGTAAAAATTTGTTGAAATTAAGTAAAAGGATTTCTTTTACTCAATAAAAATGAATTATGGAAATAATGAAAATTATGGCATAATTTTATAATAACAAAGGGAAATGTAGTATGTGTAGTATAGTTATGTAGTTTATATATTTTGTTTATGATTTTTAAACATTTAATAATAATTTATTATTTCATTATTGAACTTAATCCTATATATTTGTTCTCCTGTTATACTTGCTGGATAGGATTTCAGTAAAGTGCTTTCATTTTATTTTTAAATACTAGACTTTGATGTATGAGTGTGTTTATGGTGTTGTAAATTATACGATAATGTTTAACTTTGATGTTAGATACTTGTGTTATTACTAAAATAGTTTTAATCAATTTCAAAACGTTATTTATGATTGGCCGAACACGTATTTTTTTATATATAATTGATGATGATGATTTTTTTTCTTTTTTGTTTCGTTTTGTTTTAAATCTAGCCCATTGTGATCTAAACTAAAAATAAGGCTATTCATGCATTTTCCAAAGAAACTACTGTTATGGCGCTTATTTGATATTGGGGAAGAAACAGGAGATATTTTTGTTATAGAATAGGTGCAACGTAGGTTTTTCATTGTAAGTCAATCGTAAACCGGACGTCTTAAGATAAGTCCGACGCACCTAAAGTTTTATTCGGATGTGAAAAAAAATGTGAATTATAGAAAAAATAAAATACCGTTCGCTACCGACCAACGCTAATTACCTTATTTATGCATATATTTTATATTAAATAAATAAATAATTAATATAATAAAAATAT
>NW_026099575.1:9513617-9515096 GCF_025091365.1 Daktulosphaira vitifoliae | reverse complement strand
TATTGTGTGAAAATTCTCGATTTTATTTTTTACATTTTTAACTTTATAATGCTATGACATATTGAAAAGTATATGGATCAATATAATTTTTTTTTTATAGATGCATGATGTCTTTACCTATTAGTTGATATATTTTTTTTATATATGTGACCCTTTACTTGCCCACAGGGGGGGACTTAAAATGACAATTTTTTCACAAAAAATTAATTTTTTCAACTTAATTTTTTTAAGTGTTCCGGAAAGTCTGACACTTTTATATATATCTTAAATTAAAGTTAATGTAATGTAATTTATTATGCAAAAAAAAATTTCGGACTTTATTTTATCTTCACGGTGAAAATGGCTACCGAATGCTATTTTTGTGTGAAAATTCTCGATTTTATTTTTTACATTTTTAACTTTATAATGCTATGACATATTGAAAAGTGTATGGATCAACATTATTTTNAACACAATTTTTTTATGAGAAATAATATTTTTTAATAATCCCTTTTTCATTCGACATACTTTATCTGAATCAGGATATTAATAACAAACTAGCAGATCATGTTGCTTTTGGAATAATACACCAATTTTTTAAAATTAAACACTATCTAAAGATTTGCATCGAGGCATTTTTTTTGATAGTGATTTTAATTAGTGATGGGCATTTTCGAATATTTTAAACTATCGAATAGTATTCGATAGTTTTTGAAAACTATCGAATAACTATTCGAATAGTTTTTATACAACCGAATAGTTTATTTTTAGCATAAACTATTGAATAGTTTATTTTTGGCATAAACTATTCGAATAGACTATTCGGTAGCCCGAATGATTTTAAAAAATATTCGATTAGTTTTACCTAAAATTTGTATTAAGTATACTTAATTATAATAAGAAGATAATTAATGAATACTTATAAATAGATTATTATACAATTAATAATAGTAAAAATTAGTGATGGGCATTTTCAAATATTTTAAA
Source organism: Daktulosphaira vitifoliae (assembly GCF_025091365.1). Lineage (NCBI taxonomy): Eukaryota > Metazoa > Arthropoda > Insecta > Hemiptera > Phylloxeridae > Daktulosphaira > Daktulosphaira vitifoliae. Next base: position 9,514,130 of record NW_026099575.1, on the reverse strand, counting down.
CTAACGTATAACTATTCAAATTGTGTTTATACAACCGAATAGTTTATTTTTAGCATAAACTATCGAATAGTTTTAAAAACTATTCGAATAGACTATCAAATAGTTTAGAAACTATTCGAATATATTGTGTAACTATCGAATATTTTTTGAATGACTATCGAATAGTTCGATAGTTTCTATTCGATATTTCCCATCACTAATTTTAATCATTGTCAGATATCATTATACTTGATCNTGATTTTAATCACTGTCAGATATCATTATACTTGATCCAACTATGCCACGTCACCACTGTGCCGCGATCCCCCTGTGCTAGGTTTTTTTTTGGCAATAACGGATAACTTCAATATATATCAAGAAAATGACAAATTATCCAAGAAAATCAAAGAAATTATAGAGAAATATTAAGATACAGTGCCCAAGGAGATGACTGTTTAAAATCATTTTTGGAAGCTAAAGAAACAATAAAATATACAAGTGAAACACTTCAAAATGAAATAATTGAATCCTGTA
>NW_026099575.1:9495953-9513517 GCF_025091365.1 Daktulosphaira vitifoliae | reverse complement strand
TCCATGGACGTTTTAAACAAAAGTAATTATACGTGTTTAATTTCATATTCCAAAACCTTAAATAAACCTAAATAATAGTAATTGTTCAACAAAGTCTTTTATTAATTTTATAAAAAATGTTTAAATATGGTTACACTTGCAGAAGTAATGCAAGATCAGAACACAAAATCTCTTGATCAGTATAATGCACCTTCATTTAAATCGCCCACATCATGGTATACTTCAGACACAATTAATGAGTACATTAAAATGATAGTAAAACGGTCAGAAGGTGAAGTTTATGCAGTTGTCACTGATTTTATTGTAACGTATCTTCGAGGAGGTTATCCAGCTGTAAGAAGATGGATAAAAAAAGATATTCACACAATAAAATTACTTTTTGTGCCCATGAATGTATATGAGAGTCATTGGATATTGACAGTGGTTAATATACCTGAAAAGACTGTGACATCATATGATAGTCTTAAGTCGTATGAGGGTCCCTATCCAATGGTATTAAAAAATTTCTTAATTGAATGGGAGATGGACAAAAAAGGAAAAGCTTCTACATGGACATTACAAATAGGCGAGACATCTCGCCAAACCAATGGACATGATTGTGGGCCATTTACTGTTGAGCTGGCAGAAAAAATGTCTCGAGGAGATACAACACCAATAAATGCAAATTTTATGCCTTTTATAAGATTAAGACACAAAAATGAAATTATTGCTGGCGAGCTATTCAATTAATATTTTTATGAATGAAATTTTATTTTTGTATTTTATATCAATTTTCTTAATATTCACTATAAATTGAAATTTTTATTTGTATACCACCAAACATTTTTTTACTTTTTCTATGTTTAATTGTTGTTTTGTTATTTTATTTTAATCTTATTTTTCTTTGTAACATTTCATTTAAGAAATTCAAATTTAATATAAATTTATCTTAACTGAAATAATTTAATGTTCTTGTTATGTGAATATACAAATATTATAATATACAGTTATGGATACAATTAAGTTAAAAAGTCAGCCAATTATAAATTTTTAAATTAACAAGCGTATCTACTATCTTAACAACTTAATTTTAATTTTACTAAATGACGATTCATAAAGAATTTCATAACTTTTGTTTATTTTTTAAATACTATTTTAATTATAAAAAATTCTTTTCTGTATTTTTTATGAATGCGGTATATTGAATAGGGGTAACTAAACTTATTTGTTTATAATTCTCTAAACTGATAAACTATAAAATAAATTTAAAAATGAACTACAAGTTCAGAATATTTCCGTTGTTATTATATTTTTGCTACGGGTATTTTTGTTATTTAAATGACCCAATGAAATCCAAATAATTTCTAGAAATCTCTGATAAAATGTAGATAAATACGTGTCGTCGAATCCTATCAAATTATCTTCAATTTTGTTATTTATTTAAAATACCATTTATTTTATAGTAAATAAATATAGTATATTATAAAATAAGTTAATACCAATATATTAGGCATTTTTTTTAAGTCGGGGGGTGTCCAGACATGGAGGACACCCCCCCAAAATACGCCACTGGGTAAATCATATTTATTATTTTTTCGGCAATCTTCCTCTATATAAAACGATAAATAATCTATTATATAATCTATAAATTCCCCAACATGTACATTCACATGATTATACTCCGTCGGAGTATTTAAGTCCATCGCCAGGTTTTTTATGTAAATTGCAAACATGTCTTGTTTATTTTTTATTTAAGCCAATTAATATAACAAAACATTTTTAGCTATTATTAAATTTGTTTAAATGTGTTCTATTTTAGAAACTATTTCTATGAAACTAAGAGTAGAAATTTTTTTTTTATAATATGAATAACTCGAAAAAATATAATTTAAATATATTTATTTAAAATACAATCTATGGTGATCGTTAAATAAATTATTGATCTTTGAATTAATGAAAAATTTTTATTTAGCAACGTTAATTGTCGTTGGCCAAAAAAAACTTGTTTACTTTTTATTTAAGCCAATTAATATAACAAAATATTTTTAACAATTGGGCAACAATTATTAAATTTGTTTAATAAAATGTAATTAATATAAAGTTACAAACCGTACCAGTATGTTCATTAAATAAAGCTACTATCAATTCCTTAAAAACTATTTCTATAAAACAAAGAATATTTTTTTTTATAAAATTTTTTCGATAACTTATTTCGGTCATTAAATTACAATTGATTTTTATTCTGACGTATACATGTATAATTTGAAAAAATGTATTTTAAATATTGGCTGAAAACAACTTATGGCGATCGTGAATAATATATTTATTTTTGAAATAAATTAACAATTTAAAATTAAATTTGTTTTAGCAACGTTATTTGTCGTTGGCCAAAAAATTGGAAAAAAATTAGTATAAAAGATCTAGTAAACTAAAAATGCATTGGGGCTATTAGTCTAACCAGCGAACAAAGAACATATAAGCTCTTGTGAAAGTCAATCAGTCTAGAAGTCTCGGTCGCGTCGAAATCAAAGTTCAAAAATCTTGAAATCAACGCGAAATTTGCAAGTCGAACATATTGACTATTTCAGGAAACAGCCGTTAAATTCGTTTGCGTTATTATTGAACATAATTATGGCGCCGTTAGAGAGAGGAGATGGGATTGTCATAAGATATTATGACTACTTGCAAAATTTAACAGTTACCAAAGTAAATGAAAAGAATTGTAAACAGCCCGAAGAGTATCACGTTAAACTTCAAGGTATACGTGGGGAATTTTTTGACACGTCCTCGATGAATATCCTTACTAATATTATCAAAAAGAAAGTGATATTTAACATCGTAAGTGAAAAATATGTGTACATAGCACAGTTATTTATACCTATATTTTTAAAGGCATTTATTGACAAAAATGAACTCTTATTGACATATTCAACACCTAAAAACCTAACCTAAATTTACAGCAATTAATTTTTCGTCGTATGTTTTTATTATTGACCCGTTGAGTGCGAATAAATCAGGGTTACAATCTTTCATATTACTGCGTTTCTGTTTAGGATCTGCGGGCCAAACCGATAAATCCGCACCAGTATCATATAAGTATTGAATTTTTGTTATTTTATCAGCAATAAATAGGCGACGAGATTGAAACTCACTACTGTCGGTCGTCTCAACAATATATAATTTTAGTTTTCTGGTATTTACACGGTGGCTTGCATTCAGTAGCCTTATCTTTGAACCGATAACGATAATAACACGTATCATATCGTGGTCGTGAATTGTCTCGGCGCGCAGGTGATTTTGAGTGACGTCTATTGTAACTACGAGAGTTGCTGCGGCTAAGTCGCTCTACTGCTTGTGTGAGTGCTGCTATCAGATGTTCCAATTTTTAACACGCTTATATTAGTTTCACATGTATGTTGTTTGTTTGTTTGTTGTATGTTGTAAGTTTGTAACTCTCCAAGCGGCACGTGTTATTATGTCGCGTATCCCGTCGTGTATGACCTTGAGACTAGACTGTCGTAACGCATTCACCCCACCCGACTTACCACTCGCCACCAACAATATTTTCTTGTATATATTTATTTTTGGTTTTCGTACTCGTATACGCGTGCGTGTCATCAATTATATATATTTATAACAAATTTTTATTGTGATTGACACGGCCCCGCGTCGTTTCGTTATACACGATGCCCCACGACTCGTGCCACCTTTATCAGCCGTCGCCCTATTTTATGAGTATTTGGCTGACCAACACCGCGCGTTATACGTTTACGTACTTAAGTCGCTTTACATGTATATATATATATATATATTCTAATTACTATTAAAACTTATATATTAATACGCTTTATTCTCATTAAGAGGTATATAGGATATTTATTCCGATTACAAAGGTGATCCCCGTATCGTCATTTTTCGTCACTACCTCCACGTTGCGCGCCTGCTGCTTTCTTTGGATGTGGTAGTCGTTTCTCAGACTCCCTCTACGGAATCGAACCCTGATTCCCCTTTACCCGTTACAACCACGATATTGATAGTAACTACTATCATAACATGTAACTAAAAAGTGGAAAATAAATATAGTTTAAAAAAACTAAAAAAACACGCTTTTAAAGTACATCGAACTAAAAAGTTAAAAATAATTTTTAAAATAAGCTTAAAACAATAATGAACGAAAAATACTAGTATTGTTGTGATAAAAGCGTCGGGCGCTCAATATACGAAAAATATGGCACAAAGCATCCACGCTTTTATCCCAATAATACTAGTATTTTTCGTTCATTATTGTTTTAAGCTTACTTTAAAAATTATTTTTAACTTTTTAGTTCGATGTGCTTTAAAAGCGTGTTTTTTTAAGTTTTTTTAAACTATATTTTTTTATTATCACTGCATCGTCAGCTTGTTCATGTAACTGACGGTTGTGACCTGTCACTAACGCTGGAAATGGAAAAACCATCATTTCGACTGTTCGATACTTTGATAATTTTATATGCCATTGTAGCTAAGTTGTCATTACTAGCAGAAATTATAGCTTTCACCTGAGGTGGTAACCTTGGCATCCATAGTATTTTGAATATTTCATCTGTTACTTTTCCCTTAGCTAGTGACGCATTTCTAAAAGAAGTGGGATGGTTTGCGATCACCGAGTTCGACTTTGGTCAGTAATTTTTTTAGCCGACATTGTTCTGATTCGGAAAATCTTTCGATGAGCCGGGTATTTAATGGCTCGTACATTCTAGTTTCTGGTGGGATGAGTATTATGTCGCTAACTTATAGGAGAATTTTACTTTCCATAGCAGAAACAACATGGTGAAATTTACTTGCATCAAATGTAATTCTGGTTGTGTAAAAAACGGATTCAATTTGTTTAAACCAAAATTCTGGGTTGGTACGCCAGAAAGTTGGAAATTTAAACGCTCGCGTCGAATTCATATTGGACTAGTCGTATGCGATATGGTCTCGGCCATCGTTATCCGTCGCGTCGTCACGCACGCTTACTATCGGATTTATTGTTCATTTTAGAGGTCGCCAATTTGTTGTGAATAGATTAATTTATTAAAAATACTACAATTAATAATTTACAATAATTAATAATTTTACAACATATATATATATACATGTATATATAAAAATAGGATTACAAATAATAAGTGCTATCGGAATGATAAAGATGGAGTGTTATCCTACTGCTACAGTGCAGTGTACACTTATGATAAACATATAAGAATATTTATTGTGACATTTTATTTAAAATAGTTTATTCCATCCATTTATCAGATTAGACATTGTAAGATCAGCTCCATTGGTGGTGATCGGGATGGGAGACTTAACCCTTCTGAAAAAGTATTCGCAATGAAAGCGCCCTCATAGTATGTTGTAAAAATTAATGGTTTTGAACATGAAAAATATATTTCTCTATAATAGATATATTAATTGTATATAAACTTCATTTTATTTTTACCAAAATGCATATTTTATTAATAAAAGTTATAACGCTATAAAATATTAATAGTATATGCATTTATATTATCTGTGGTAGAAATAACATACATAATGCTATTGTTAACATTCTTTAGCCTATGCGTTATATTGACAGGAATAATATCTATTTCGACAAATTCTATATTTAGCTGTGGAATACTATCGTTCGTTATCGTAGTAAATTTGCGCCTTCTCTATGTGGAGAAATAAATCTGTATTGTAGCACAGATTTGTTTTTTTTTTTACTTTTGTATTAATTTGTTTATAAAATAATGAATTCTAAATTATTTGATATCTTTAAACCAAAAAATTCTGAACCAGCGATGACTTCTAATCAAGTAAGAAATAATTAAAAATCATATTACATAAATTACTCTATTTTTGGATTTATTACGACGTATAGTTCTTTCGCTTTTTATATTTTAAATTTGTCTTACAGACATCCAGCTTGGATATTGCAAATAGTACAAAATGGTCCAAAAAGATCAAAATTAGAGGTAAATTGTGTATAAAATTGACAACATAATATTTATATTGTATATTAAATATAATTGTATATTTTAATTACTATTTGCTAATGAATTATATTTAGCTATTTCCATTAACAAAACCATCGATTTAATCCTTCATTTTATGATGTTTAATATTTTTGTGTGTGTCATAATTATTGTTCAAAAATTAACTTTTATTATTTGTTTGTTATAAAAAGGAAAACTAACAAAGCCTGATGCTCATGCTAGTACAAAAACTCATTTAACTCGTATTGCTAAAAGGACAGGACATTAAACATAACTGTCAAAAAAACTGACACTGTTCATACCTATCTAATAACTAGAAGTTGCCACTAATAGGTAATATATGAAAAGTCTAATTGACAAAAATGTATTTAGTTTACAAGGCCTGATACAATAAAAATAATTCATCATTAAATCAAGGTAAGGAAATAATTTAAATAATCTAATCAATCACATAATAATAAGTAATTAAGACTGAGAAGATTAATTTCTTTATAAATGATTTTTCTTAGGAAATTTCAATGAAACCTATTGTTGTGACCGGGTTGGTACGGTAGACAAAATGAAGTGATAATGCGTTTGAATTTAGTTGCTATTTATTATATTTAAATATATATTTACACTTATAATTGTCTTTACGACTTTAATGAGTTGATACTTAATTAATATAAAAGATTCAGTGAACAAAATAACATAAAAGATTCAGTGAAAGTGATTCAGTGGAGAGGTGTCCAGGTTCGACCCTATGAACTATATGACTCTTGAACAAGAAGTTGACTACTACTGGCGCATCGCCTCTGGAGGCGGCGGCCATAGGCCCAATACATTGAAAAGGACTGAGCAAGCCTCGAATGTTCTAGAAAGACTAGATGCTTGCCTGGTTAATACTTTATATATAAGACAAAGGGGCTTCCGTTCCCATGATTAATATATATATATATATATATNCCTATGATGGTGCTGACATCATGTCTTGAAATTTAATGGAGTCAAACAGAAATAAGAATTAAATTTCTACGTTCAATTTTTACTCATTATATGGTTTATAGAGTAAATCTTTTGGTTGCAGATATGTGCAAAATGTTTAAAGTAAAAACCAATATTAATAAAATATGTTTGTTATATTAAAATGTTAAACTTTTATTTTGTAATAATTAAAATTTTTAAGAAACCTTTAGTTTTTTTAACACAATTAAGTGTATATACATTCATCTTTCTCATCCCCCAAAGAATTGTCATTAGTTAAATTGCAAAAAAACTTAGGTATAAAAACAAGAACTATGTGTCACATTACTAGATGGAATTGTATATTTAAATACTGTGAAGCCATTAAACAATGTTTCAAAAGTATTCTTATTGTATCTAAAAGAGAAATTGAAAATGAAGTTGTTAGAGATGTTAATGAAGAAAAAGATATAATTTATTAACCACTATTGTTTTTTATCCAATTGATATACATTTCATTGATTGTTGTTTTGTTAGAAATACTCTCAACAATTACAAAAGGAGCCATTTATTATAGTTTTTGTTCATCATGCACAACATCTTCTTTTCCATAAATGTATTAAGCAATATTTTACGAAATAAAAATGCTGCTTTAGGAAAATCAGCTTCAGTAATCAATTAATTAAATTAATTTAATCAGTAATTTAGTATTTGTTTAGTGTTGATAATGGTAACATTGTTTCCAAAATACATATCCATGATTTTTAGTATATTTTTACTCAATTTATAGTAAGCACTACTACAGATGCATATTTGAAGCAATGTGTCAAGACACAACAAAAGCTGAAGATTATTACAAATTCAAAATATATTATAAAATCTTAGATTCATTTAAACAAAATTTAAGAAGGCAATTTTCCATAGAGAATATGCTTCTAACTGTTGAGGTTGATAAATTTATTGAACTAAATTATGTTAGTAGTATTCATTTCATTGATTATTTTTTTGATGTTTTAGTGATTTATAATAAAATTATTAATTTATCTTAATATATATATAAACGCACAATATAATTTCTAAATTATTATCTATGATTATAAATGACAATATTTTTTTTGTAGGGTTTACCAGGTTTAAACATTTACCAAGATAGCTTTAAATCAGAAATGATGGTGGCTAAAAACTGCCTTGCTAACCTAGAAAAAGAGATTGAAGATTTCAAAATGAATAATACCCTTTAAGTATTGATTAATTCTTATAAAATGCTCCAATTTGTTAAGACATTTCCAGTTAGTTTTGCTACATTCAAGAGAAGTTTCTAAGCAATGAAAAAAATAAAAATGAAATAGTAAAAATATGCAATGTGTTACAATATTTCATACATAAATTTGTAGTAAGAGGTGTGGAGGCAAAGGCTATATGACTGTCTGCAGCTGAAAATTTAAGCTTTCCTAATATTTAATAAGATCTCCGCTTATGAACAGTCATGCACTAGGAATATTAAATATGACATCATTTATGATTTAGTAACTGATTAATTTATGAAAAAAAAGGGATTAAATTCTTTTGGTAACGTTATTGTAAAATACAATGTATGCAAAAAGTTTATTTTGTGTATTAGATTTTTTACTATTTTAAACTTTTATTCATATTTGCCCCATTACATATATCACAATAAGTTGGGTATGCTTAATGCAGAGAATGACGAACAATCAAAGTTCCACTGTTTCTAGAAAATAAAATGAAAACTAAAGTAATAACTATCCTTTATTGATACATGTTATGTCTATTAGGTATGGATTTAAAAATGTATATTCAATATTATTTTAATAGATTTTTGCAAACCAGGATGGTACCCAAAAAANAATAGATTTTTGCAAACCAGGATGGTACCCAAAAAATATTTTCAACAATATTAAATAGTTTTTTTTCTAATTATTTTGTACTCATTTAAAATAAAAGTAGTGTTGTGAATTCTACTTTATTTATTTTTTTTCAGCATAATGAATAGATATAAAAATATCCTTGAAATTTTATACTAGGAAAAATTAGTGTTATAAAAGTTGGCTGTGAATGAATTGAGTTACTAGAAATCGTTTCTATGGTATCAAAAACATATTTTCAACAAAATTTAATAGTTTATATTTTATATTTTTTTAAATATTTTCTTCATTTTTAAAATTGACCATTGTTGTAAATTTTAATTTATTAATTTTTTCTTATACATAATAAATCCTTAAGATGTAATGTTTTCATATTATTACCAAGCACTCTTGGCTAGGCTAGGCCAATGAAAAATGGGACGGGTATTATGGCTGGCTTGGACCAAAGATCTGACACCACCAATAAGAAAATCACAAGAATAATTTTGTTACATTCTGGTAATTAAACCTGGAACCCTGTGCGCCAAACACATTTTACCCATTATGCCGAATTGAGGCATTTAAAGAGTACAGGTTAGTAAATATTTAATATTATAATTATTTGTTTTTAATTTTTGTAATTTAAAAAAAACAAAATAGTGAAATTGGTTTATAATTATATATATATACTTATGACTTTTATTCTAAAGCTGTTATATGGTTATTCATTATTTTTTATGTCATTTTTTTGTACAGAGAATCTGTATATTTAATGTTTAGAATTTTTGCATGTAAAACTACATATAAATAAATTGTGTGCCATATAAACAAACTTTATAATCACAGACTACAGACCATTATTGTAAGTACTCTGTAGTGGTTTAATTGTCTCATGAAAAATTTGTAAAATGCTATCAATCATTTTAGATGCTAATTAATTATACTAGTAAATAATCAATTTTAAATTAGGATTTATAGTTAAATGCCTATAACGAATATTTATTTTTTATCATTTAACTGATAGTTTACAAACATATAGTGATGATTTTTATTGAAAAACTGATTGGAAAAAANATATAATTCTTTTTTATATAAATGTGTAATATCATTACCTTTCGTTTGGTATATTTTTTTCATAAATTTAACCCTTAACCTACCCACAGGGGGGGATTTAAAATGACAACTTTTTCACAAAAAATTAACTTTTTCAACTTGATTTTTGAAAATGTTCCGGAAGGTCTGACACTTTTATATATATCTTAAATTAAAGCTAATGTAATATTCTTTATTATGCAAAAAAAAAATTCCGGACTTTATTTTATCTTCACGGTGAAAATGGCTACCGAATGCTATTTTTGTATGAAAATTTTCGATTTTGTATTTTACATTTTTAACTTTATTATGCTATAACTTTTTGAAAAATGTATGGATCAGTACAATTTTTTCATGAGGAGTAGTATTTATATACATCTTTCATTTGACATACTGTTTTTTTAAATCGGACTAAATCCCTATATACGAAGGGGGTTCAAATCTAAAAAATGCATGTAGAAAGTAGAACTTTTTCAACTTAAATTTTGAAAGTGTTCCGGAAAGTCTGACACTTTTATATATATCTTAAATTAAAGCTAATGTAATATACTTTATTATGCAAAAAAAAAATTTCGGACTTTATTTTATCTTCACGGTGAAAATGGCTACCGAATGCTATTTTTGTGTGAAAATTTTCGATTTTGTATTTTACATTTTTAACTTTATTATGCTATAACTTTTTGAAAAATGTATGGATCAGTACAATTTTTTCATGAGGAGTAGTATTTATATACATCTTTCATTTGACATACTGTTTTTTTAAATCCGACCATTTCCCTATATACGAGGGGGGTTCAAATCTAAAAAATGCATGTAGAAAGTAGAACTTTTTCAACTTAAATTTTGAAAGTGTTCCGGAAAGTCTGACACTTTTATATATATCTTAAATTAAAGCTAATATAATATACTTTATTATGCAAAAAAAGAATTTCGGACCTTATTTTATCTTCATGGTGAAAACAGACATCAAAGTTTATAAAAAAAATACGATTTTTGTAAAAAAATTCTTTTTTATATTTTTAACTTTATAATGCTATAACATTTTAAAAAATGTATGGATCAATATAATTTTTTTTTTATAGACGCATGATATCATTACATTTCATTTGGTATATTTTTTTTTCTATCTGAATGCTATTATTGTGTGAAAATTCTCGATTTTATTTTTTACATTTTTAACTTAATAATGCTATGACATATTGAAAAGTGTATTGATCAACATTATTTTTTTATGAGAAATAATATTTTTTAATAATCCCTTTTTCATTCGACATACTTTATCTTAATTAGGATATTAATAAGGAACTAGCAGATCATGTAGCTTTTGGAATAATACATCAATTTTTTAAAATTAAACACTATCTAAAGATTTGCATCGAAGCGTTTTATTTTGATAGTGATTTTAATCACTATCAGATATCATTATACTTGATCCATCTATGCCACGTCACCAATGTGCCGCGACCCCCCTGTGCTTGGTTTTTTTGTTATTTTATCTTTAAGTCTCTGTTTTTTATTTAAAAGTGTATTAAGAAAACATTACTGCTCACAGTCATAATTTTGTTTTTTTAAAACAATTATGAATTAAGGGGGCAAAATTTGAACTGTTATCATAAATTATGTGTAGCCAGTCAGAGAGGCGAATTTCTTGATGGGTTACATTTCGTGGGCAGAATGTTAATATGCTTCTCGCCGTTATCAGCGCATCCGACACCCAAACGTGTTCGTTATCATCGCGCCGTTTAGTGCGTCGTCGACCGTTACTACGTCGTTTATTTTTCATTATTTCATTATTGTTATTATTATTAGTGACTGTATTCATTAATTAATTAATGTGATTTTATAAATTTTGTACTTCTACTATTGCGATTATATTAATCGAAACTGGCGATTGGTAATTTTATATCGATTACGATTAACGTAGTTTATTAATTGTCGATATATTAACGGTCGTGCCGGTCTTATTTGATTTGATTTTGTAATTTTTGGATGGCGTTTGTTGTGCCCGGAGGACTGCTTCGAAAACAGCTCGGCCTGTTGGCCCAAAGTGCGAGGACTCTGATCGACAACGGATCTATTACATGTGTAATTCATTATTTTTATTTGTTAAATAAAGTAGTCTGTCGATATTTTATCTATCCATTGGTGATTGCAATGTGGTGTAATGTGTATTGAATAAATTCATAAAATATTCATTTTTGTTATCATGTTTATTTATTTGCAATCATGAACATCTTTGTGATGTTCTCGAGTATTTATTAAAATGTGTAATCGACTATTGTTGTACAGCAGTTGCAATAATTAATGACTGTAATAATTAACGCGTATTTTAATTTTACAATCGTTATATTTTAAATTTTTTGTTTGGGTGTATTTGTTGTTCCCTTTATACTTATTTTTTAACTATAGTAATTTTTAAAATTGTTAATATAATTTTAGGGACATGGCAGTATTAATTTAATTTGTTTTTGTAATTTTTAGATTGCGCTACTGTTGTGTCAGGATAACTAAGCTGGAGATTGATGGCAGTCATCGCTATTGGATTTATTGCACAGGTAATTAATTTTCATTGTCAAAAAAAAATTTATTTTTATTAATTTTTCTTAAAGAAGAGTTCATTTTTTTACATTTTAATTAATTTTCTTGGTATATGTTGATTTGTATTTTGTTTATTGCTGCAATATGTATTACATCAGTCTATACAATCTCTCTCTCTCTCTATATATATATATATAAGAACAATTATACTTGTATAAAACAATTCCATTTTATTTTCCAATAATAAAACAATTTTGTGTTGCTAAAATAATATATAGTCTTTTATTAGTTAATCAATTTTATTGTATTATTACATGCTTAAAATACTTACCTAAAATAATATATAGAAACGAAAATAAAAGTTTTTTATTTACATTTTATTATTCCAAGTTAATTAATTATACTAAATTAACGTGTTTTAAATAATTCTTTTTTATCATTGATATTTGTTATCATTTCTTTGATCATTTTCATTTTTTATCAAATTATTATTTATAATCAAAAATCACTAAAGAAATCTAATAATTTATTTACATCTCCCCCATTAGAGAAGTTAAAGCAATATATTTTATTATTTTTTCATTTTATATTCAGTTATTTTCTTTTTTTTTTATTTCCCATGTAGGAACCGGGATAAATTTTGTATTGTGGAATTGGGTTGATTCTGAGTTCTTGTGACCTGTGTTTATCTTATAGATTGAGTTTGATATTTTCTTAATGATTTCATATGGTCCGATTTTTAGTTCATCCAATTTTTTTCTGTTCAGTTTCCATTTTCTATATACACCATATCTCCTACATTAAATTCAAAATATTTTCGATTTTTATCAAAGAGTTNCAGGGTATTGATCAGTGAGAAGCATCCCAATTTTCTCTGTCTTTGCTATATTGTTGATTAGTTTTATAAAATCATTAGCATTTTGTGTTTTTGATGTTAAAATGAATGCAAATCTTGTAAAGTGATCAACTAGAAGGTGTAGATATTTTTTTGTTGATCTTGAACCACCAAATCCTCCAATTGTATCTATTGAGATTATTTCAAAAGGCTTTGTAGCTGGACCAAGATGAGACATTAAACCAAATTTGTCTTTTCCCCTTGATTTATTTTTAATACATATTTCACAGTTTTTACAAAAATATTTTATATTTTTTATCAAATTCTTTCACAATTTTTACATGGTTTTTTTTCCTCATGTCCTTTGTAATTTATATTTATAATATTTTTTTTTTCTCAAAAATACTTTTTTTATTTACTAAATGCTCATATTTGGTGATTTCATTAAAGAGATCCACTGTGTTTTTTAATATCTCCCTATCAATTTTATTAAGAATAAAACCTGGTAATCCAGCTGCAATAATATCAAGGTACCTGAATCAATCGATCTTCTCATGTCCAATAAAAGTTTCTCTTTTTTTATCGCATAGTCTAACAATGAACCGTCTTTATATTTGTATACTAACGCATATGTGACTGGGTTCCACCCTTTGTTTTTAAATGTGTCACAAAAATATTCTTTCCATATTTTCCAATCAGAGTCTCTGGTCAGTTTTATAAGCATAGAGCTGTACCAATCAGAGCAAGATTTATCTAAAAACAATCTGAGAATTTCAATTTTTTGCTCATCTTTCATTACATCATGTACATTCCATTTCAAAAATGCCTATCCATTGGTTTACATTTGTATTCTTGCTTGTGAATTTTTCAAGTACAAACTGTTCTGATATTTTTTTCAAGTTTTGATTTCTTGTCATCTGAGTGTTTTCCATAAATTTTTCTATAAGTTTTAAAGTGTTCTGATTTAAATCATTCAAAGTCTTTTTTTCATCCGAAATACTATTAGCAGCCGGTTTATCTGTTATTTCTTCTAAATATTGGTTTTCAAATATCATATTTCCATAATCATCAATGTAAACTTTTTTTAGTTCCTCCGTCAGACCAATCCAAATTTTTCTAAATTGGTGTCTTTTTTTTTTTTAAGGTGGTTTTACTAAACTATAGACGGATGTATTACATACCTCTTTATGAAGATTTATTTGTTGTAATTCTTCTGGTATTGCAAAAGTTTTGTTTTTTTCATTGGTAATTAAAGTTATAGCTATTATATTAGATTTTCCATCACTCGATGGTTTTACCATAAATTCAAATTGTAATTTTGTCATTTTTCATAAACAAGTCTTGTCGTTTTATAAGAACAATTATACTTGTATAAAACAATTCCATTTTATTTTCCAATAATAAAACAATTTTGTGTTGCTAAAATAATATATAGTCTTTTATTAGTTAATCAATTTTATTGTATTATTACATGCTTAAAATACTTACCTAAAATAATATATAGAAACGAAAATAAAAGTTTTTTATTTACATTTTATTATTCCAAGTTAATTAATTATACTAAATTAACGTGTTTTAAATAATTCTTTTTTATCATTGATATTTGTTATCATTTCTTTGATCATTTTCATTTTTTATCAAATTATTATTTATAATCAAAAATCACTAAAGAAATCTAATAATTTATTTACATCTCCCCCATTAGAGAAGTTAAAGCAATATATTTTATTATTTTTTCATTTTATATTCAGTTATTTTCTTTTTTTTTTATTTCCCATGTAGGAACCGGGATAAATTTTGTATTGTGGAATTGGGTTGATTCTGAGTTCTTGTGACCTGTGTTTATCTTATAGATTGAGTTTGATATTTTCTTAATGATTTCATATGGTCCGATTTTTAGTTCATCCAATTTTTTTCTGTTCAGTTTCCATTTTCTATATACACCATATCTCCTACATTAAATTCAAAATATTTTCGATTTTTATCAAAGAGTTCATTGTTATAGTTGTGCGATTTTGTAGTATTTTCTAATGCTACCTTTCTATCTTTTATCCAATCTATTTGTAATTTTTTTTTTCTTTTTTTAGTTCACTTGGTAGAACTGTGACATCTGTGCCATCTAACAGGTATCTTGGTGCAAACCCTGTAACTGAATGCTCTGTGTCATTATAATGATTCACACATTCCTGCGCTATTGTTGTCCAGGCTACTTTTTTTTTTCTCTCATTGATTTTATATCTGATTTTGTTCACCAGCGTTTGATTAAGTCTTTCATTTATTCCATTTGAGAAAGGTGCATTTATTGCAGTAAAAACAATTGGTATTGATTTCTTTTTTAAAAAATTTTTGAATTCATTTGAATTAATCCCAGGGTATTGATCAGAGAGAAGCATCCCAATTTTCTCTGTCTTTGCTATATTGTTGATTAGTTTTATAAAATCATTAGCATTTTGTGTTTTTGATGTTAAAATGAATGCAAATCTTGTAAAGTGATCAACTAGAAGGTGTAGATATTTTTTTGTTGATCTTGAACCACCAAATCCTCCAATTGTATCTATTGAGATTATTTCAAAAGGCTTTGTAGCTGGACCAAGATGAGACATTAAACCAAATTTGTCTTTTCCCCTTGATTTATTTTTAATACATATTTCACAGTTTTTACAAAAATATTTTATATTTTTTATCAAATTCTTTCACAATTTTTACATGGTTTTTTTTCCTCATGTCCTTTGTAATTTATATTTATAATATTTTTTTTTTCTCAAAAATACTTTTTTTATTTACTAAATGCTCATATTTGGTGATTTCATTAAAGAGATCCACTGTGTTTTTTAATATCTCCCTATCAATTTTATTAAGAATAAAACCTGGTAATCCAGCTGCAATAATATCAAGGTACCTGAATCAATCGATCTTCTCATGTCCAATAAAAGTTTCTCTTTTTTTATCGCATAGTCTAACAATGAACCGTCTTTATATTTGTATACTAACGCATATGTGACTGGGTTCCACCCTTTGTTTTTAAATGTGTCACAAAAATATTCTTTCCATATTTTCCAATCAGAGTCTCTGGTCAGTTTTATAAGCATAGAGCTGTACCAATCAGAGCAAGATTTATCTAAAAACAATCTGAGAATTTCAATTTTTTGCTCATCTTTCATTACATCATGTACATTCCATTTCAAAAATGCCTATCCATTGGTTTACATTTGTATTCTTGCTTGTGAATTTTTCAAGTACAAACTGTTCTGATATTTTTTTCAAGTTTTGATTTCTTGTCATCTGAGTGTTTTCCATAAATTTTTCTATAAGTTTTAAAGTGTTCTGATTTAAATCATTCAAAGTCTTTTTTTCATCCGAAATACTATTAGCAGCCGGTTTATCTGTTATTTCTTCTAAATATTGGTTTTCAAATATCATATTTCCATAATCATCAATGTAAACTTTTTTTAGTTCCTCCGTCAGACCAATCCAAATTTTTCTAAATTGGTGTCTTTTTTTTAAGGTGGTTTTTACTAAAGTAGACGGATGTATTACATACCTCTTTATGAAGATTTATTTGCTGTAATTCTTCTGGTATTGCAAAAGTTTGGTTTTTTTCATTGGTAAATGAAGTTATAGCCATTATATTAGATTTTCCATCACTCGATGGTTTTATCACAAATTCAAATTGTAATTTTGTCATTTTTCATAAAAAAATCTTGTCGTTTTATAAGAACAATTATACTTGTATAAAACAATTCCTTTTTATTTTCCAATAATAAAACAATTTTGTGTTGCTAAAATAATATATAGAAACGACAATAAAAGTTTTTTATTTACATTTTATTATTCCAAGTTAATTAATTATATTAAATTAACGTGTTCTAAATAATTATTTTTTATCATTGATATTTGTTATCATTTCTTTGATCATTTTCATTTCTTATCAAATTATTATTTATAATCAAAAATCACTAAAGAAATCTAATAATTTCTTTACATATATATGATATTTAGTACATGTGTTACTAACTATACTACAATTTGGTTCACTTTTTATAATCAAATGTTAACGACTAAATAATTTGAATCATTCCGTATAATCAAATTTTAATGAATAAATCATTTAGAATACTCTGTATAATCAAATTTTTATGACTAAATCATTTGGATCACTCTATATATTCAATTTTGTAAAAGTTATAAATTTGAAGCGTTTTGTATATTAAAATTAAAAAAAAAAATTAAGTGGTTCATTTATTGCTTCACTTATTGATTTAAAATAAATAAAAACACTAATTTATATAACAGAAAAAATGTAGACGGTTTATTGTT
>NW_026099575.1:9478322-9495463 GCF_025091365.1 Daktulosphaira vitifoliae | reverse complement strand
TTTTTTTACTAAAATTTTTCTTAAATTCTACTCTACAAAATAGCTATCTTAGATTTTTTTTTTACATTTTATTTAAAATTTAAAAATAATTAATATTTTTAATAAAATGTAAAAAAATTAATTATTGAGATATAGCTATAGACCTAACGTATAACTATTATTTAAAAAAAAAATCAGCTAAAAATATTAACTGAATCAAAAGTTATTTAAGTTGTCAGTGAGTGGTGGGCCACCTGTATATACTTTTTATTTAAAAATTGTATACCTACAAAAAAGTCTAAATAAACTTTTTCGCAAAAGCTAAAGTTTTTGAGATACACAAAAAAAACTAAAAAATCATCCTTGGTGGGGTTATTTTTAACCCCCTTGTGGCACGTCTTAGAGTTGACCAATCATCTCCAAATTTTTTACAATTTATTTTTTCATTTATTCGAATAATTCTAGGGGGTGGCACTTTGTAATTTTTAAATTTTTTAAATAAGGGACACCCTAAGGTGCACCATGTACGGTCAGCTGATGACGATAGGATGACATATCAAACTGGTTGACTAGTGGAGGTTATCACATACACAACTATTAAAATAGTTTACACCTACTGCACACACCTCTATTGGATAAGATTTATTTTAAAAAGCTAGTCAAATTCTGCAACATTACATATATTGTTATATTAAAGGCAGTATTAATTAATTTGATTTTGTAATATTTAGGAGTTTGGTGTACCCTGAGGAATGCTTCAATGATGGCTTGGCCTGTTGGCCAAGAGTGCTGGTTCTAATGGATAACAGATTTATTACATGTGTAATTCATTTTTATTTGTTAAATAATATTAGTCAGTAAGCAATTAATGTAGTTTTTTAATGGTAATGGCACCGATAAATTAATTTTCATTTTGTAATTTTTAGACTTGCATCTGTTGTGCCCGGACGAATACGTTGGAAATCGCTGATGGTTTAGGATTTATTAAAAGAGTAATTTATTTTATTTTATTAAACATTAATTAATTGTCATAATTTTATTTTTTTCAAAGTTGAGTTTATCTTTTTATATTTTAACTGATTTACTTTGCACTTGTTAATCATTAGGTTGTTTTGTATTTCATATTCAAATTGTCAACGTGTTATTGACAATTTCATAGCAGTTGTAATAATAATACTGTAGATATATTATTATTATTATTATGGTAAAGGCAGTATTGATTAATTTATTTTGTAATTTTTAGACTGCGCATCTGTTGTATCTGGACGACCGTGATTGAATAGCAGTTCGACCCAATGGCCAAGAGTGCTGGTTCTAATGAATAACGGATTTATTATGCGGGTAATTCTTTTTTATTTGTTAATTAAAATTACTCGGTCAGTGTTTTATCTATTGGTGACTACACTGTGTGGTGTGTGTTGAACAAAATCATACATTTTTAATTTTCGTTATCATGTTTATTTATTCACACACATTAACATCTTTGTGGTGTTCTCGAGTATATATTAAAATGTGTAATTGACTATTGTTGTACAGCAGTTGCAATAATAAAATACTTATTTTTAATGACAGTAATAATCAATGAGTTTTGTAAATTATTTTATTTTTGCAATTGTTATATTTTTAAGTTTTTGTTTGCGTGTATTTGTTATTCCCTTTATGATTATTTTTGAATTATGATAATTTTTAAATTGTTAATATTATTAGGGAAACGGCAGTATTAATTTAATTTGTTTTTATAATTTTTAGACTGTGCTACCGTTGTGGTGCCAAGATAACAACTAAGCTAGAGATTTATGGTAGGCATCGCTATTGAATTTATTGCACGGGTAATTTATTTTCATTTGTCAAAAGATATTTATTGCTATTGACTTTTCTTAAAATAGAGTTTATCTTTCTACATTTTAATCAATTTACTTTGCATATTTTAATAATTAGTTTGATTTGTATTTCATTTGTTGGTGCAATTTGTACTACATCAGTCTATACAGTCTCTCTCTTTCTATATATATATATATAAATATATTTTTACATGCATATACATTATATTGTAGATATTTTATTATTATTATTATGGTAAACGCAGTATTAATTTGACTTTGTAATTTTCAGTCTGTGCATCTGTTTTGCCTGGTTGACTGATTGATTAGCAGCCATCTGACCTGAAGAGTGCTGGCTCTAATTCATAATGGTTGTCTTACACAGGTAACTGATTTTGACTTATTTTATTTGAAATAAATTTAATTACTTTGCCTGCTTTAATTATTAGGTCGGTCGGTATTTTATTTATTGTTGATAACAATGTAATGTGTACTGCATTGATCAATAAGATCCAAATGTTTTTGATTTTTTTGTACGTGTATATTTATATTCAGTTATGTGATTATTTATAGAATTGTGTGTAATGGAGTTCATCTTATTACATAAACAGCAATTGTAGTTTATATGTTCCCATCATGGTAGTGACTGTATTGATTAATGTGATTTGTAAATTTTAGATTGTGTACGGCCTTTGGTAAAGCTACAAAATTTTCACTTCTGTTGTTGTACTCACAATGTGTTGATAGTTCTGTGCTGTTGGTTTTTTTTTTTTAGCCAACGCTTGCTCTCCCTTACTGTTCGACATTCCTCCAAAATGATACTGTAAGCTTTTCATTAGTTGTTATCTTGGATTTTATTTTCATTTATATTGTTTACTTTTCAGATCGCATGTCAAACCTCGATTCCATAAGATCTTACTATTGGACAATGGAAGATCTTCACGATTACTACGTGCAGTCTGCTCTCGGAGTTCATTGAAAACATTTATTCCTTTTTTAATTTACAACGTAATTCTTTTACCAATATTATTGTATCGATTTAGGTGTGAGTCTCTCATTAAACTGTATTTTTCTAATGATAATTATATCAATTTGTATTTCAAGTACATTACTTCAATATGAACGAAATTTTTTTATGTGTGTGATCGAGACAATAAAGAAACGTTACTTTTTTTTTATTTTTAAAAGAAACTAATATATGATTTCAAAAATCATATCGGGGGGGGCAAGTTGGAAACATACGTAACATTTCTTTGAATTTTACTTCAATTAATTCTTTCCTCCCCATTTTTGTTTTTTGACCCGTTTGAAATTTGGATCTTGTTTGATTTCTGCAAGAGTGTCCGCTGCCAAACTCTTGATCATCTTGTGTTGCGGAGAGTTCTCTCGGCAAGTCCCCGTTATTTTCAAAAATACATGTTTCCAAAAGTCCGAACTTTCCACATGCTTTATGTCCTGCTTTCTACAAAAGTAACATTATGTATTTAGATGTAAGACGATTTCTAACGACAAGTCGACTCGACTTACAGGTACATTCTCACATCGTAACATATGTCCGACGCTTCGACCTCCGACGAAACAGAATATGCAGACTCGGCCAGATTTGCTGAAATAACCCAAGACATTTTTCCAGTCTTGTTCGCCGATGTCATTTCGGTATATTTTTCTTCTCAGTTCAGATCTTCTGAACTCTCGGAGGCCGTTCGTTTTCTTGATCCAGGTGCACCTACAAGACGAGTTTGAACTAGTGCAGGTGTGCACGAGGTGTAGGTGTTCGTCGTGCGTTGCAATGACAACGACGGATGATGGGTTGTGGCTGTTTCTGGAACGTTGGAAATTAGTGACCAGGTCAGCAACGAGTCTGCGTAATCTTCCAGATCCATCGGGCACCAACACCCAATATCTATATCGCACTCTATCGTCTTGAGTATTGTAACGAATTGCGCTAGCAGCAATTCGTCGTATCACCCCTAAACAACAATAAACATACACATTTAACGTGTTAAATATTAAGAACAGCGTCTAAAAACTTTACCGTCAGTTTCTTCTGGGCCATTGCCAATACGATAGGCAAACTGTCTTTCAGTGTCGTCTTTTCGTTTTCTATTTCCGCCCACAACGTCGGTGTCTCTAGTTTTTTTTTTCCACAGACTGATCAATAGATGTTGGGTATCTCTGAAAGTTAACCAGAGAATTATTAGAGTCGTCGAACTCGAAAGTTTCGTACTCGACTCCGGAACAAAAATCAGTAATCTCGCTAATAATGTCAATGTCGTGGCCGTAAATGGACCAAATTTCTTCTTGCACTGTTCTATTACAGCACAACGTTTTATATTCAGGAGGGATTCTCTCCACGTTACTAATTCTGTTGTCCAGCCATTCAATAACTTTGTCGTTGTTGTTCGTTCGGGCTCCATTATCTATAACAACATGAAATTTACTTTACAGACTTCTATAATGTTCCTTAAAAAATACTAACCGGAGAGTCGTCGTCCGAAATAGGATGATTCCCCAAAGTAAGATCCACAGTCGTCGTCGTCGTCCGTTTTCTCGACATAGCCTTCTCCATGGTTGCTTCCGCTTTCTTCGATATTTTCTTCGCCGGCGATACCAATTCTAAAATCTTTTTTCTTTTGTCCTCTTGTTGTTGCTTGCCGAACATCGACGGAGACGTCTCTTTCAGTACGGAGTCTTTTTTTGCCATTGTTTAAATATTCCGCGTACTCGTCAATGTTATTCACTGTCGCAAGAAAAACATAAGTACGTTACTTTTTTTTTATTTTTAAAAGAAACTAATATCTTATGTTAACAATATTTTTTACCATATGTCGAAAAATAATAGTCTTTGTGTTTTTTAAACTAATTGTTCTATCATGATTTAAATTGCAATTGTTTATTTTTCTTATTATATCGATGATTAATTAATAATAATTATATTAATGCATTCAAATTATATTTCGAGTACTGTATTTTAATATGAATAAAACCTTTTTTTATGTGTGTTGTATTACACAATAATGAAACATGATTTTTCCTATTTATATTACTTTTTTTATTTGTATAATATTATATAATTACTTATAATATTAAAATATTATATTATGTTATCTTTTGTACATGTATGTCATATATTATGAATTCACAAGATCACCAAAACGGAGTTCCCATATTTAAAACTTAAAATAATCAATAAATTAGGCAATTAAATCTGATTATCGTACAGATTCAAAGTAACGCCTATTTGTGGGTTTTCAATTAGGTCCAGCCAATCACATTTGACTATTAATTAAGATCTACAGTTTCTGAGATCACACTAGGGATCGTTATACGACCCTCGTCTAATATAAAAACCCATTTTTTCCTATTAAAATCAGTTCTTTCGGCGATTTTAAAATACACAAAATCTGCGACACTACTCAAGATTCTTACTCTCTGGGACTTTGTCGATTTTTTAATTTATTTGGACTTAGAATATTTTTTCTTCAAAATTAAATGACACTTAGAGATTTTAAAGTGAATTTTGTTTTGGTGAATCTTTTAATTTGATTTAATTTGTTCATTAAATAATAATGTTTTATTTTATCGTGGAAATAAATGTCAATTGATATGTTGAACCTCAAAT
Organism: Daktulosphaira vitifoliae; assembly: GCF_025091365.1. Classification (NCBI taxonomy): domain Eukaryota; kingdom Metazoa; phylum Arthropoda; class Insecta; order Hemiptera; family Phylloxeridae; genus Daktulosphaira; species Daktulosphaira vitifoliae. Next base: position 9,490,042 of record NW_026099575.1, on the reverse strand, counting down.
ATTTTTTTTTAAATTATTTTTATATATATAATAAACCCGAATCAACTCTAATTTTCTCAGTTAATGGTAAATATTTATTATATGACTAAGTGTATTGCAACTCTATACTTATTGGGTAGCTAATCTTTTGTAGTTTAATGTCTTTGTTCTAACGAACATCGCGCCGGCAGATAGCACAAAGAAACTTACGAATATATGTTTTAGTGTTTAATTTTTGTCTTGGTGATTATTGTGCAGCATCCTTTCAAGGCGATACCGCCGGGACACATTGAGCCACCATAGTTCCGCCTTGACAAATCTTTTACATAGATATAAATATTTCTGAATCTTGTTTTGGCCAGGCCAAAGGAAAATTTAAGATATATTGGTGTCGATCTCTCAATAAAATATAATCTCATAAATAATATATTCATTCTACAAAGTCAACTAAAGATACATTATTTGATTATAATTATAAAAAAAATATAGAGTGTATAGAATCTCCTGCATATAATATTACAGTCATAGATTTTGTGTAACGGTTTCGCATTATTTATAATTAAACGCTTTATTCTCAAACGGTCATATTTACTGTCGAACTCGTAGTGTACAACGTGTGAAATACAGTGTGAACTCATAATCAACATTGGATTGTCTAAAATAAGCATTACATTACGTGGGATACAAGGTAAGTACAAATTTAAATTTCCGCTTTCAAATTATAAATACTCTATTGCGTAATAAACCATTAAGATAGGTAATAAAGTTTGGTAGGATNAAATTATAAATACTCTATTGCGTAATAAACCATTAAGATAGGTAATAAAGTTTTGTAGGATAATTGACTTAATTTATTCAATATTGTTCAACTCTGAGATCAGTTCATTATTTTTGTCACAACGTTTGTGTACATTTTTATTTATTTGATCAATACCCTCATGTATTTAAACTGTTTATTCACTCCTCTGAATTCTTCTTTATTCGTATCATTATGTCCTTTGCACCCTTACATATCTTGCTACATTTAAACATGTGTTACTCCGCCATTTATTATCTTATTTAATAATTTTTATTATTATTCGGCCATACATACGCTATATTATATCCTTACTCTGACTAAGAATTAACCCTCAGATTTTCTCTTGATACAATATAAGCATTCACACCTTCAATAGTAAAATCCACATCACCACCATTTTTGTCCTCCATTATTCATTTCCCTTAAACCTACATATTATTATTGGTTATATCATAATATTTACTCCCCATAACAAACGCCTTTTTCTTTACCTTCTTGACCCACCATCATCTTATATTTTCATCATCAAATTTAAAATTCCGCCATCAACCACTACTCTTCTTTTTATTTTTGGTTTATTACATTTGAAAAAATAATAATTTTTTATGTGTGCGATATTTTTAAATATTATTACACATTGAATTTCCGATTCGTAATCGTTTTATTTGAATGACAAACAATTCACTATTGTATTATTTTTAAATTTACGAGTTCAAATATTTATTTACTTAGCGAATACTTGGAATATTCGTTTTTGCCTACTCCATTAAATACATTCGACGTACTTTATAATTTCGAATACTCTACTTTAACATGAAATATTAATCGGTTTTAGTGAGTATTCTACTTCTTTATATTTCCCTCCACGAACCCGATCGGCGCGCCTTAATCCGTAAACCATCTTCGTAATCTTCTATTACCTATTCGATACGAGTGACCGTGTCATATGACCGCCGCGCAAACGACATACTGCCGCTGATGCCTTTTTCAAGATTGCGGTTGACCGTTATCATTACCGTATGTCGGCGAACAGAGAGGCAGGTAGTTCGGACCGGATGACCAACTGCCTAGCGTCACAGAAGGGATCGGTACTACCTACCAGTCTGAGAGGGCAGAGGATTGCTTGTAGTCTTAACGACGGTCAGTGTTCAGAACCAAGTTGAAGAAGAAGAAGGATGTAGCAGATATTCCTTTTTTTTTTATATTTCATATTTATTTAATTGTTGTTTCATTTTTTTGTCACAAGTTATTTTCTTAATAAAGCAAGTTGGTTTGTGTTTGATCATTCACTATAAGTAAGTTTGTTTTTATTTTATTGCATAGAATAAATTTGTCTACAATAGACAAATTTATACATAACACAATATTATTGATAGTAACATTTAGAGCAATTCTAAATAAACTAACTGCATGAGTTCATCTGTGCACAGCTACGTTAGGCATAATTCACGTAATCAGGAAGAAATAATTAGAGTATGGTGCCTTAACTATATTTTAATTATTTCCGTTTTATAGTTATCGTTGTCGGCGCACTGCGGTGGTCGACTGATGTCTAGGGTACTCGTGCAAGGCGGTACTCTACTGTTAAGTGTCGATGGTACTCTGCGGATACCACGACATGTTAAGGGCTATTTGCGCAATATTCACAGATTAAGCTACACGACGTAACGCATATAGTATTGTTTAACCAGCATAGGTTACTCATGTTTATAATATTTTATGATTATAGTCCATTCACGAGTATTAACATTGGTCATCTTCAGGCCGAAAAACATGTCAGAGACAGCGTTTGAGAAGGCTGTGAAACAGCGTAATCGAGTTATGCGTCAAATTGAATCGATGAGTTTTTATGTATATAAATTCAACGATCGGACAGAAGTGGGCCATGCTCAACTTAAGTATCGTTATGAAAAATTGCGAGAGCTTTAAGCAGAATTTGAATTAATTCAAAACAAAATTAAAGACATTACTGAAGATGACGAGCAGTTTGTCATAAGACGTAGTGTCGACGATCAGGTTTTTGAATTATTGTCAGTTATATCTGCACAAATGGCCAATTTTGCTGAAACTAGTTCGGACTCTATTACACGTTGCAAAATACGATGTTTGGTTGGGTAATTGCGGGACGCGTAAACAGTAATGAAAATACAGAAACAAATATTCAGTGTTTCATCGCGATTACACAGCCAGACGAAGATTTAAACACACTTTTGCGTAAGTTCTGGGAGCTTGAAGAACATAATGACATGGCGATACAAAACTCAAAAATAACAGTGTGTGACAAAATTTATAGAGAAACAACACGGCGAGATACAGACGGACGGTATGTAGTAAATTTACCACTATGCAACGAAATCCTGAAAAATCTCGGCGACATGAAAACAATGGTAATCCGTCGGTTCTATGTACTAGAAAAACGACTAGAATCCTGTCCAGAGACAAAGGCGGCCTATACACTGTTTATGAAGGAGTATGAGGCATTGGGTCATATGTATGAAGAGACTCAACCGATAAGACGAACATTACCAGAAGCATACTTGCCACATAATTGTGTGATTAAGGCAGAGAGTACTACCACCAAACTACACGTGGTTTTTGATGCGTCAGCAAAAAGTACAACGGGCGTCTCACTATATCAATCAATGATGGTCGGCCCAACAGTTCAAGAAGATCTATTCAATATTCTAAACAAGTTCCGGTTACACTGCTATGTTCTAACAGGGGATATTGAGAAAATGTACCGACAAGTTAAAATATGCGAACCGCACTAGCAGTTAAAAAAATCATATGGCGTGATCGACCCACCGAAACATAAATAAAAGACGTATGTTTTGGCCATCGTAACATATGGTGCAGCGGCTGCGCCTTACTTGGCTGTCCGAACCTTGCATCAGCTAGCCGAAGATGAAGGTGATAACTTACCAGTCGCTGCCCAAGCAATAAAACGTGACTTTTATGTTGATGATTTATTAACCGGAGCAGACACACTGTCAGAAGCTAGACGCCTGCAACGTGATGTTCGTTCATTATGCAAAAAAGGCGGTTTTCTATTACGAAAGTGGTATGCTAACCATACTAGTCTGTCGAGTCATTTACCAGAAAATCTAAAGGGTACCATTTACAAGTTAAATTTTTCGGACAGTATAGTCACCAAGGCACATGGGGTGAATTGGGCACCAGTGACAGATAGTTTACACAATAAGGTCACGGAATGGAAACCAGCGAAGACAGTGACAAAGCGAGTCGTCACTTCAGAGATCGCTAAGTTATTTGACCCACTGGGATTGATGGATCCTATTACTGTTGCAGCGAAGATTTTCATTCAATTTTTATGGCGCCTCAACACAGGATGGGACAGCCAATTTCCGCTCGAATACACCAAGCAGTGGATAAAATATCGTAAAGGTTTAGTAATGTTAAACAATATTACTATACCTAGACGGTCAACTATCTCTACGAAGCAAGGCATTCAAATTCACGTATTCTGCGACGCATCAGAGTTGGCATACGGCACATGTGTATACATACGCTCGATAAACGATGACTCAATCATGTACTGTCAACTGTTATGTTCGAAATCACGTGTAGCCCCATTACGAAACACTACTATACCACGTTTAGAATTATGTGCCACGTTACTACTTGACAAGGTAAAGACGGCACTAAAGGGTGTGGTGAAAATTAATCGTTGCTGTTTATGGAGTGATTCTACTGTGGCATTAACGTGGATAACTGACCAACAAGGTAGTCGATCATGGAAAACATTTATAGCAAATCGTGTAGGCGAAATTCATGACCGAACGGCGGGTTGTGAGTGGTTTATATGTCAAAGGAGAGGATGATCCAGCCGATGTTATTAGTCGGGGAATTTCAGCCTCACAATTGATTGAAAACCAACGTTGGTTCTGTGAGTCTGAGTGGCTAACACATACAGAAGACACATAGCCAAACAATACTAAACCCCAAGTCGAAGAGCCTATTCCCGAACGGCGTATACAAGTCAGTTTGATCAGCACAGAAGTGACAGACGATACGATTCTCAAATGGTTTTCACTAGTAGAACGGGTTACGGCATACGTGTTACGATTTATTAAAAATTGTAAAAGAAAAAAAACAACAAGCTTCATTGGTGAATTATCAGTATCAGAATTACAGCACGGATTAAACGTGTGGATACGAAAATCACAACACACGGCATTTTCAACCGACATTGACAACTTGAAATTATAACTTGCGATGATCAAGACATTTCAAATATACATAGAAAAGGTTAAGTTGGCTGTACAAGTGAAAACACTATAGAAAACATTATTAACATATTTATCATAGTTAATAAGTAGATCGGATAGAAAATAAAATTATTATTAATAATTTAATTTTTAAATACTTATATTTTATTTTTATCACATAATTTTATTTAAAATAATTTTTTTATAAAACTAGTAAACTTAACAATACATTTATCTTTATTTACATTTAAAAATATATATAACATTTAATTTACAAATTAACAGATGTGTAACAATTTAAATAATTAGGGATATACAAAATAATTACTTACATAATTATATACAAATTTTAAATTTACAAAGTTATATAACACATGAATAAAATTATTTATAACAAATTTACATTAGGTTAATAGGTAGAGATAGCTAAAATTTGATTATTTATTTTTATTTCGAAATAGAGGGAGGGATATCTTTATGGCCCCAAGCTAGTGTATCGTGACTGTTGGGTATTTGATACCGTTTATCATCTTTAAATTCTAAAGCGATTTTATTAATTTTTTCAGTGAATAATTTATGATTATATGATCGAAAAACGAACGTGGTGCGTAAAATTTTTATATTATGATAAGTAATACAATTATTATAATCATCTACGGAAATATATTTTTTTAACACCCCTTTTTTCAAACCTTTATTTCTTTTCCACTACGCATCATATAAGTTTTGCTACATATACCAATATATTCGTTTAAAATTTTTCCACCCATTTCATCTTTCATTAGACCAATAATTTTTTTTATTGACAGGCGGCATCCATATACATTGTTAGGATCATAATTACTAGCATCAAATTTAGATATATTTTTTTTCATATCATCATACACATCTACCATTTGTATTTCATAACACAAAGAGTCGGTATCTGTATGTACTAATTTACATTTATCACCATACATTTTTTTCATAAAATTATAATGAAAATCGTATATGATAGTCTTTGAAATTTCTAATACTGAAAACCCTACATAGCAAGGTATATCATATACGATCTCCACTTTTTTTAAATGGATGGCTGCCATGTTACTGTTAAATATTGACACACTATCGAAGTTGGGTTTTGCTATTAGCACACTAGCCCCATAACGTTTTCCCATTTTGTTATAATTTTTACATCGACTCTTTTTTCAGGATTCTCTAATCATTTTCCGTATATACAATTTATCATCAATTTAAAAAATTCAATTTCGAAAGTCGACTTGGCTTCTGTACATTTTTTAGTATTTAAATCTATATATACCTTCATCCAAGCCGACTGTTCAAATTTTAATACTTATTAATACTTTATATTTTTTTATTTTAACCCTTAGACTAGTGGCCTGTTTCAACGTTCGATAGTGAGCGATATAATTTTTTTTATCATATAAATTTGGAATTAATTTTTTGAATTTAGAACCAGGAGGTATAATATTCTCCGGGCATAAGGGTAAGTCAGAATGATCATTATGTAAATTCTCACCGTATTCTAGATCTACATCTAAAATGACCCCCCAATTATAATCATCCGCAATTTTTGATATATCTAAATCATTAATTTCATATTGTGTCATCCATTTAAAATTTCCATATGGAAGATGCTGACTCAGTGCAGCACCATACAGATTGTTTGCATCGAGGTATAATAAATATGTCGATGGTTTTGAAGAATCATAGTCATCGCAATATTATTAGCTTTACTATAATGAGATGAACATTGAGATACTCCCCTCGAATCCCATTATTAATAAAGCTAATCATTTCAATATCAGTCATCAATTCCAATTTTGCCCCGGTAATTCGCTTTATAGCTTCGAAACTTAATCCGGGTAAAGTTATAAAATGACAAGGATCAAGCCCATAATTTTTTAAACAAACACTTCGAAAATTTTCAAAAATATCAGCTAAAAGAAAAACATCAGTTCTTAAATATAAGTCGGAATAATCCCCTAAAGTTATACATTTAAATTTATCCCAAACTTTTTTTGCGTGGACATAATCCTCGTCTGTTACTTCACTCGTATTCAATAAACTACGGAAGGCGGATTTTGGTGGTAACGTGCATTCGTTCAGTACATTTATATCAGTTGCATACTCGTATGGGAATACACCCTTACGACACATCAACTTAAATTTTTCATCATCAGAATACATTTTCCTAGTTAATTTAAACTGGTCGAGGGTCAAAGTCTCAGCTAATTTTTCTAACGATGATGGCATAAAATTTAAAGAATCAATAAATTTTATAGTAATCCACTTGTCATTTAATATTTTTACACTTTTTTTTATAGCCATATATTTTTCGTTTGTTTTAGCTATAACTTCGATTCCCTCGTCGTCACCACCAAAAGCGAGTTCCATAATAATAAAATGTGAATCATAGTTTTGCATATTATGCACAATTACCGGGACAAATGATGGTATTGAACATTTCAGATTACAATCTCTATGTGCTGCACCTCGATACTTACCCGTTAAGTGACAGTGATCCATAACCTTCTCATGAAAGCGTAGATTACCATTACAAATGTGGCAAGTGACTGCTTTATTATAACTATATTCTTGTTGTGTAATTAAAGCTTCTATAGATAGAGGGTTAGAATAAATGTCACTTATACGGATAATATCTTCTCTAAGTCTAGAAATAAACACCTTCATGCAATCACCCCCGCGGTATTCCTCCATGCGATCCAAATTTTCGTCATAAGAACATTTAATTNCATGCAATCCAAATTTTTGTCATAAGAACATTTAATTAAATAAGAAAAACTATATGGTTCATGGGCTGAAATTCTATTTGAATATGAATTAATTGGATTAGGATCGCATGTAGCAATAGATGTTAAAATACTTTCAAAATCTGCGTAGATTACGTATTCCACGGGGAATTGCATATGGAAATTTTGAAATTGAACTATGTTTTTTGGGGGGTTGGTAGTATTGTTTTTACTTTCATACAATTATCTTGTTGGTGAGAATTTAACTTATGTTCAGAAAAATAAAATAAAAGACAGCCATCGCATAGAAATGTACGTGTCTTATGTTTAGAAAGCTGCGTAGTAACTAACCGTTCCATGTTAGAAATACAACAAAAATATCTGAAGGGTTTATCATTTTGATCTAAATATAATAAATTTACGTGTTTGCGGCGTTTATTTTCGGTTAAGTGCAACGGTCTGGCAATTTTTTCGTTGACATAAGTGTAAACATTTACACTTATTTCATTCATTTTTTCAAATTTTTTAATATGTGTTAGTGCCAATGGGAGTTGTAACCCCCGAGTTTTACCCAGTGTTGTAATGCGGATATGACTCTGGCTTAGTCGCATCTACATAACGTGACTGAACCGGAAATAAACCCGCAGCCACGGCCCAATAAAAATAGTCTTGTTCCCTATATTTAACATAAACTATGGCATTTTTGCGCTATAATTTTTTTGGTATATCTAAATTACACCCACCCCTCAATGGATCATATTTAAAAATAATATCCAAAAAAATTATTGCACTAAAAACCCATCCGCTCCCACGCGTTTCATCCTCTTCGTACTTTTTTTGCAGTAGATGTGTAATAGTAGTAACCCATTCTGGAATACTACTTGATTGCGTTAAAATAAATGGTAGAATAGATAGATTTTGAATTATAGTAGGTATCACTACATCATCCCTATTAATATTAAATTTTTTATAAACAGTTACTAGATCTAGTGAAGTTTTTATAGCTTCATGTGTTAATATTGCAGTTTTCCATACGTTTATGAAATCCGTAGAGTTTTTTTGGATAAATTGTAAAATTAAAAATAAATTGTTGTTCTCTATTCTATGTACACATATATTCTCCGAAAATATGGATTCGATTTTATTGGCGTTGCAAGTTTCTGTACAATCACCTAAAATTTTAATAAAACTAATAAAAAATATTTTTTTTATAATCACGTTTATTTATTATACTATTTGTTATTGATTGATTCGATTGATGCACACGCTCAATTCCCGTTCCAATCCTTTTCTTATTTTTACCTGATAATATAATGTATTTTAATATATACTATCTATATAAATTAAGTTAAACATTTACTTTAAATTAATATACTTACATTCATCAGCGTAATCAATATCTTCTGAATACTCTTCGATGTCTAAAAATATAAATATTCAAGTATAATATTAACACTTAGTTTTATTATTATTATCATTTATACTTAAAGTTTTCAATATCGTGTGGGTTATTACTTGGGAATTACTTCCACCTCCATCGAATTCGCATCCATTTTTTTCGCAGCCTCCAACACTATAATATTAACAATAACAATAATAATATTTATAAATCTATAATTTACTTATGTTATAGGTCTTACAAAATTCATCATCATCATTATTATTAATTTTTGCTTCGGTATTCATTGAATTAGTATCAATTATTTGCGCTACTTTACACACTATTAATATAATAATAATAATAATATTTGAAAATAAATATTTTCACTCTTTAATTTCAACTTACAAAATTCATCATCACTGTCCTGAGTATTGGAAAATAATATATTATTATTATTATTAATATTATTATTTTTCCTTTCACTTTCTTTAACATATTAACTTGATGCATCATTTCCTCTAATTGTGAGTCGCTAGCATTTGAATTCTAAAAATATGTTTAATATTAAAATATATATTTTGAATAAATATATTTATTTTAATGTAAATGATACTCACAAGCGTTTTCATATACATGTGCATTTTATTTATCCTGACATTAACGGTAGAGATGATTTTGCAATAGACACTAAAAAATTATTAATAGTTAACTAAAATATATATACATAAATGTAAAAATTATACATACAGTAATCGTTATCATTTTTCAAAGTACTTGCATTATAATTCACATTATTTCTCTCGTTTACTATAATTAAATAATTAAAATATATTATTATTATTTTTTTTTTTTTAATATAACATAAAAATAATATAAATTATAATGTATACTTACGGTTTCCGTAAACATTTCTTGAGGTGCTGGCTTCGTAGTTAACCATTTTTATGCCATTAATCGATTTTGTTTCGTTTTCAGTAAACACAGTACGTAATTGTAAATCATTATACAGCGCTAGCAAATAAATTTTATTTATTAAACATTGTATTTAAAATTTTTATAATTCACATTTATATAAGACGGATGTTACAATGTAAACATTATAGTTCACTTTACTAACCTTTTAAAGCATGTGTCTGTTGCATATGTTTCTTAAAGTTATCTTTACTCGAAAAATTCTTCAGACATAAAGTACACTGATAAAATTTATTATTATTATGTACACTTACGATGTGACGATTCAGAGCTTTAATGAAGCTGAAAGTTTTTCCGCAAATAGAACATAAAAATGACATGATGAATATGATTGAAAGTAGAAGAGTTGATGATGTCGATTAAACAGATAAATGACAATTAAATCGGTAANAAAGAGTTGATGATGTTGATTAAACAGATAAATGACAATTAAATCGGTAAGGAATGACTTTTTTGGTTTTATGTGTTCAATTTTTCGAATTACAGCAATTTTATCTCTAGACGCCTACACCCTCACCTGGTTTGATGGGAATTTGCAAGAAATATATATTTTCAAACGTTTATTATAATATAAAATGTTTACATCTCCTTTTGAGTATATATGATTAGTATATTAGGAAATTTCTAAGAAATTATTGTAGATATAAAATGATTGCATCTCACCTTTCACGCTATACGTATTACTAATAAGAAAAGTGACATTAATCTTTTTTTCGTAGACAATACGTTAGCAAAATTACACTTTTTTATTTAATTTCATTTTTCAAATACATCATAACATAAATTTTACTTATATTTTTTTCGTAGAGATATAAATAGAGGTAATGTCAGTAATTTATTAATAATAGATAATACAAATGATTTTTATCATAATGTTTTTTATTTTTATTTTCAAAAATACAATATTCTTTATACAAACATTATATCATAACTTGTACTTTATTCAACTCGACCGTTATATATGAGTTTGATATCTTTGTTATGAATACTTAACTTAGTTTTAATATTGTCCCACAATTGTAATAACAGATAATCATAAATTGAATTGTAATTGAGGTCGGCCTAAAAGAATGTGTCTATAAAGTATTTTTCGGTGTTGCAAAACCGGGAAGTGGGCCGACTGCGACGATTGTAATGCAGAGCATCGTCAGTCATTTGACAATTATTGTATGAATACTATCACTTTTATTTTTAATAAACTAATTAATTATTCGGCAATACTATTTTATTTTATTCTATTTGTTACTCTCGTAACATTAATTTTGGTGGCAGCGGTGCGATCCGAAGAGACTAGTGCCGAAAAAGAATAATTAAAATTTTTATCATACAAGTTACTAAGTACGCAAACAATAGTCAAATAACTCATCAGAACCTCCAGAATATCAAGAAAAGCATTGAACTCAAAATACAGAAAATCTTCAAAAATCAAACAACTTCAAGAAAATCAATCAAAAATAAGATAATAATAAACAACAAATAAAACTTGTTTGTTGTATTTAATACAATAAACGGTTAGTAATTTCTACTGTTATTTCGTTCACTATCAACGTATATACTTTCGCCGCCGCCCGAACTCATATATATATATATATATTTTACAAAAATAT
>NW_026099575.1:9475665-9478117 GCF_025091365.1 Daktulosphaira vitifoliae | reverse complement strand
TTTTTTTAATAAATAAGTATCAGAAAATCTTGGGGGTAAATTAGTTAGTTATTTATATATTTATATAATTTACATTTATCTATTTTTTATTCATGTTTATTATTTAATTATCTTTTGTGGAATCAGCTCAGCTTTGGAATTTAAGATAGTATTATAAGTATTGTTTATGAGTAATTCTAGTAGTAGAAGTAGTAGTCCTATCGACGACAAATCAGTTGATCCTGATTTCAAACCAACCTGTAGTACTAAAGTATCTGTTTCAAAACATCCTTCTCGTAATTTACGTTCAACTTCGTCGTCTAATCCTCCTATAGAAAATTTATTAACTAAAGGTGATGCTCTTCTTGAATCTTCTTCTGAACTTTTAAATACAACTTTTGGTAAACTAGGTGACACCGACAGTTTTTTAGGTCAGTGTAGTCAAACCTTGTTAATATTACAAGTCCAAAATCCAATTTCTGATTTTAATCCAATTATTCCTATCAAACAGAAATCTATCGTACAGTCTCCAGAATTTCAGTCTTTATTTATTGAACCGCACCCAAAGAAAAACCTCAATCAAAATTGAAAGAGAAATTTTATCAAGGGTTTATGATAATGTTTTATTAATACGAACAAAATAACTATTCTTATAAATAATTATTGTTCAAGACAAGAAAAAAAAATATCATATTGATAAATATATCATTGATTCAATAGTAATGATATATTTATCAAATTGAACAATGAATTTATTATATNCCAAAATCCAATTTCTGATTTTAATCCAATTATTCCTATCAAACAGAAATCTATCGTACAGTCTCCAGAATTTCAGTCTTTATTTATCGAACCGAACCTCAATCAACCTCTTCCCCTACCTCGTGAAATGGCCAACAATCAGATAAGTCTAGAGGCTGCCCTACGTCTATTACCACAGTCGTTTGATGGTACCAGTTCAGAGGATCTTGAAATATTTTTAGAAAAATGTGAGTTTGCCATAGAGTGCGCAGACTCAACAGCACAGGAAAAGCTTCTTAAAGGTATTCAAGTACGTCTATCCGGCAAAGCTAGACAAGCAATCAAATTCAAAGAAATCCAATCGTGGACTGACTTAAAAAATACTCTAAAATCCACTTTAGAACCACAGAGGACAACTACTCATCTCTATCTAGAGCTATATTGTACTAAACAGGCTCCTAATGAAGATGTTATTTCTTATGTATATCTTATTTCTAACTTTCTTAAAAGTTATGTGTTTTAATTGTACAAAAACTGGTCATTTAGCAAAAGACTGCAGGTCTACTTCAAATCACACGCATAAATCATCAAATTTTATTAAGCCTAAATCTAATTTGCAAAGCTATCGTCCTAACTTGGCTCACGTTCAAATGGTTGTGTGTCGTTATTGTAAAAAATCAGGACACACTTTAGAAGTATGCAGAAAACGCCAATGGGTTAACAACAAGAAACAATCACAATCAACACCAGAACCACAGACATCTAATGCGGGAAACGAGACACGACAGGCAACTTTCGGCGGAAAACCTGTCAGCAGCATCAAATTAGCCGATCTCTCCATTTTACCGCAAAATTAGATAACCACCATGTTGTCTACCCAATTCATCAGACAAACTCGGGTACTGCCAGACTTCTACTTGATTCCGGTAGTGACCTAAACCTTATTAAAGTATCATCTCTTAAAAGTAATGTGATTTTTTATGATCACATAATATATCATTTGAAGGGCATAACTGACCAACTAGTTATGACATTAGGAATGACTACCTTAACTATACAACTAAATAACCAATTCCTTCAAGCAGAGTTCCATTTAATTCATCCTGACTTTCCCATACCTCATGACGGAATCCTAGGAAAACCTTTCATAGTAGGACATCAGACTCTCATAAATTATGGAACCAATGAATTAATCATTCCGAATTCAGCCGGTATTGTTATCTCTCCTCGATCAGAAACTCTTATTACCATACCAGCTTCGACTATTAAAGAAGGCACCATGCTCTTAATTCCTTCTCAGTCAATTAACGAAAACCTCGTAAGTGGAAATGTCGTAACTCAGGTCCAAGGCAATCGCGTATTACTTTCTATTTTAAATCCGTCAGAACAACCCGAACATCTTCAGATACCAAATCTCGAAAGTCTTAATTACGAAGAATATCTAGAAGTATCTATAAATATTACGCAGTCACAATCTCAAAGTAACTTCGATGGAAGCAGAATTAGTCGACTTAAGCAAGCTCTTCGTACTGATCATCTGAACAACGAAGAACGAAATTCATTGGAAAGCATTTGCAGTCAGTTCTCCGACATATTCCATTTAGAAGGGGATCCAATTACGCATACTACAGCGGTATATCACGAAATTAAAACACCTGATAATGTCCAGCCGATAATGGACAAGCCCTATCGACTCCCTTACAAACACAAGAATGAGATTAATGAACAAATA
>NW_026099575.1:9438577-9474382 GCF_025091365.1 Daktulosphaira vitifoliae | reverse complement strand
TAAAATCAGCGAACTTCAGGAAAATAAAGAAAAAATTCTACGACTATCCAAAGAACAAATACACATTATGAAATCCGTAGTTCATCACACATACAATTCCTCACTACATCTAGATCAAACACAACAAAATATGTCCCGAAATATACAGAAACTACTATCGCAAAGTCAAATGAATGCTGATAAAATCAATTTAGTAGAATTCATTTCTACTCTAGCTGAACATACAGCCACCATAACTCTACTACTTAGCCAATACAGTTGGGAAACTCAGAACCTCCTTGCTATAGTTAACTCAGCTCTAAGTGGTCGATTACATTCTAGTATCCTACCTCCTAATATCCTACTTAATGAATTGAAAGAAATCCGTCTTAGTTTACCATCAACCTTTGAACTCCCAGTTTCTATCTATTCTACAATTCTAACTGATTTGTTCAAGATAACTACTATTGATGCATTATATATTAATTATACTTTGATTTTAAGTATTCATAACATCTTCATCAATACCTGTCGCTAAAACTCCACGAGTAAATGTGTATCTAGCAAGTAGATAAACATGAAATGAATCTTCACCATTAAGTTTCACTTCAGCTACTGGTGTTTTATCAGAGTATTTTGATTTTATCAAATATAATCCCAAAACTTTATACGGAACGCCTACTTTAAGATCACATACACATTTTCTTTGTTTACGTTTCATCTCGTTTAACCATTCTTTATTTATTACACTCATCTAAAAAANCGTTTAACCATTCTTTATTTATTATACTTATCTGAAAAAAAAACATTTTTGTAAACAAATTTAGGTTTTGAGATTGATAAAATTTTAAAAAATTATAATAAATAATAATTACTTTTTTATACTGATGAAACAAATTAAATCGATGATGAATCTATACAAATTTTATACTAATCAATTGTAAAAAAGCAAACTTTAACAATGATAACTCACAATTTATAGTTGATAGATGAAATATTTTTTTAATACTTAACTAATCACACATGACGAAAATAAAACGAGGGATAATATTATTAATTTTTCATGATCGATAGTGTTTTATAGCTCATTTTAATAATAGGGAGGGGAGTTTTTAACGTTAAATTTATCATATACAACCTTTATTTTTCTTTTGTAAAATACATTTTTTTTTAATTAAAAATTATCAAAAAGTTATTTGGTAATATGTAAAAGAAAAAATTTTAATTAATAAATTATTCAAAATACATTATTATTAAAAGTCGAGAAATTATTCATAATATTCAATTTACAAATTTTTTTCATATTTTTAAAAATGTTTTGTGTTAATGATGAAGAGTTAGATTCACCTTCACCATTGGCATCTGATGGTCAAAGTATCACAAAGCTTGGTCACCGGCTTCAAAAATATAGAAAAAATTGGGAGTCTATCTGCGTTCAAAAAATGGCTTGAACCATAAAACCATTAAAAACAATAATTTTAAAGCTTATTGTTGTTATTGTAAAATAGAAATGGTTTCGGAAATAACAACATTAAAAAAACATGCAAGTTCTTCTAAGCACTGTGAAAATGCCAAATCCATTACAGGTGTAAATCCTATAACTAATATGTTCAAAAATAATCAGGTAAAACAAATCGATCAAATCAAAACAGTTGAAATATTAATGTGTGGTTTTTTATCTGAACACAACATATCTTTTAATTCTATTAATCACTTCACCCAAATAATGAAAAAAACATTTCCTGATTCTGAAATTGCTCAAAAAATCGTATTAAAAAGCCGAACAAAGGGCATACAAATTGTTACAAATGTCATAGGACTTAGTAGTAAAAAAGAGTTAATTAATGATCTTAAAAACACATCTTTCAGTGTAATAATTGGTGAAAGTACTGAAACTAGGAACACTAAAAACCTTATGTATTTGTGTTAGATATTTTAATCTAAGAAGTAATAAAATACAATCCAGATTTTGGGAGTGTTAAACCTATGTGATAATTTTGTTATTTAATCAAGTCATATTATCAGTTATTGTAAAAATTATAATCAGAGTTAGTTGTTGTTCGGCGACGCTCCCTGCGTAAGGTCGTTGGATGGTGGTTTTTTTTTATGTAAAATATACGTATAATTGTTAATAAAAATTTGTGCTTAGTAGTTGTGGTTAATTAATTTTTAATTGTCGAAGCTTAGTGGTATTTAACAGTAACTATATATTCAGAAGTGGGATTTGTTAAAATTATATTATTAAAATTATAATTTTTTCCGCGTTTACGAGGATATATACATTTTTTTTTCTTGTTTTGCTTTTTACTCACCAACCTAGGATGTGAAGAGAGTACCGAGCAAACAAGGATAATTACTTTTGTGTGTTTCTGGATAGTAACGGGTTGAAATTTACATAACCGTCATTTCAAAACCTCGTGTACAAAATCGAAAGTGAGGTTAGGTGACAAAGTGTCGCTTGGAGTAGGTGTATCACGCACTAGTCATCGCTTAACAATACGTGTTGCTGTGGTTGATAATATAATATTTTTTTTTCGGTGTTCGTGCATAACGGTTATACAAATTAGTTGTTTTAAAGTGTATTAGTGTTCTGCATAAATTTATGAGAATTCGTTTTTTTTTCTATTATTTGGTTATTTAGTTTTTTTTCAATAATTCTTTTTATATTTCTTTTCTATAAGAAATAAGTTTTGTATGTATTTGATACTCAACGGGAGAAAACGATGGTGGACGAAGAACAAATACGTGCCCCAACCTACACTTAGCTAATTAAATTAGTAAACAGTCTGAAAGTCCAGGTGGACGTTTTACAAAGCACTACGTGAGAATCTTCTACTGGTCCAACTAGTGAATATGGGAGGTCGAATGCGGAGCAAATATCTCAAATGAAATACCGAGTAGTACCAGATCTAAATCAGTCTGTTAAACCGTTTACTGGCAGGGAAGAGCCGCATGTGGCTATGGTTTCTTTCAGATCCCACTTACACCTGAAGCACAAGTAAAAACAGCTTTCGTGACGCCAGATGAAACTGGACAATTTACTAGGATGTCATTAGGACTGGCTGGTGCACCTGGTGAATTTACTCGTCTTATGAAGAAAGTACTTGGAAATCTGAGGAATGGTGTGCTTAAAAATTATCTTGACGATTATTGATGCACAAGATTGGGAAGACAAGCTGCGAAAACTAGAAGTTGTTCTAGAGCGATTAAATGAGGCAAATCTTACGTTGAAACCTTCAAAGTGTTCATTTGGTGTAAAAGAAATTGAGTTCCTTAAATTTGTCATTGGAGGTGGTAGCATTCGACCAGAAGAGGGTAAAACTCGAACTATTGAAAAGTTTCCGGCTCTGAAGGATGTTCACTCCGTGAGAAGTTTTCTCGGACTTACTGGATTCTTTAGGCCTACGAAAGCGCTCAAAGGTACCCACTAAACTCATGTGATAAACAAAAGGATAGTAAACATAATAATTCAAGGAATCAAATGTGCCTTATTGCTCAAGGAACTCAAAATTGCCCAGTGTGTAACTCAAATCACTTAATCCATCAGTGCAGTAAATTTAAGAACATGAATTCGTATGAACGGCAACAATAAAACATAAAACCAAAAGCTTCTTTGCCGCAAAACTCCGACTTAATAGCTTACGTTAATACAAAATTCGTCTTTAAACTTTAGTTTGACTAAAATGGTTCCTAAACTGGGGGGCGCGCCCCCCTTGGGGGTCATAGACACATAGTTTGGAAGGCGCAAGCAGTTATTACGAAGTATTAATTTTATTGATTAAATTGTAGAGCAAAAACATTAATTGACCGGTTCTCTTTATTCGTTATTGGGTATCATTAACGGATAACTGATAAAGACTAAGTGTTTGGCCGCAGTGTATAACATAATCGAATTATGCCACGTTATCTGTAAATTAATCGGTACGAGATAAAAATGTCAGGGGAAAAACTATAATATTAGTTTAGACTCGATTTAGTTTCGTTTTGCAGTTGCATAGTGCGCGTATTGCCGTATTGTTGTCGCGAGTGTACGTAATAATGGCTCCACAGAAAAGAAGTTTGTATAAAGACGAATATTTAAAGTTTGGTTTCACGTTCATTGAAAAATGTGATATCCAAATGCCACAGTGTGTTATTTGTCACGTTGTGTTAAGTAACAATTCTCTCCGACCAAATCGATTAGTATGACATTTAACCACAGCTCATCCGATGCAAAAAGAAAAACATAAAGATTTTTTTGAGGCTAAAAAAAATCTTTAAATAAAATGAAACTTGACAGTACCGGAGAATTTCAACAAAATAATGAAAAAATTGTTGAAACTTCATATCACATCGCCTTTATGGTGGCTCAGTAAAAGAAACCACATACATTGGGTGAAACATTAATTAATCCTAGCATACTCAATGCCGTTGAAATAGTACTTGATGAAGAAAGTAAAAGGAAAATTTCTCACATATCTTTTTCAGACGATACAATAAAACGACGCATAGATGAATTAGCTTTGAACATACAAAATCAGTTAATTCATAAATTAAAAAATTCCGTATTCTTTGCAATTCAGTGTGATGAATCAACTGATGGCCACAATTGTTGCCAGCTATTAGTTTACTGTCGTTTTAGAAATGAAAAGACCATTGCAAAATAACTTATGTTTTCCCAGATCTTAAATTACACCTTAAAGGACAGTAACGTTTTGTTTGGCATCGATATATTTTTTGATCAGAATGGCCTCTCTTGGAAAAATTTTGTAGGTGTGTGTACAGACAGTGCCAAGATCGGGTTTTGTAAATCTTGAAAAATTAAAAATCCGTCAATAATTGGTTCTCATTGTGTAATACACCGACAAGCCTTAGCTACAAAAACGCTGCCATCTGAAATTAAAAATGTACTAGAAACATATATAAAAGTTGTTAATACCATCAAAAGCAGTGCTCTTAATTCACGTCTTTTTAATAACCTTTGTTCTGAGCTATCCACCCAACATTCTGTTTTATTTGATGTTTGAGAAAGGTAACCGTGCTACTGAAGTAAAAGGCTTACTACATTTAATAAATTTTGAATTTGTATTTAATTTAATTATGTTTTATGATATACTTCAAATTCTAAAAACAGTTAGTGATTAATTGCAAAATGTAAAAGCTGAAATGGCTCAATCTTTAATACTTATATCATCAATTATAACTATTTTTAAAATCATGAGAACTGATGAAACTGAGAAAAACAGTTCCAATTTTAATAAAATGTACATTGAAGCTACTAATATTTGTAAAGAGAACGACATATCCGCACAAAATGAACACAATACAAACAAAAAGAAACAAAAAAGTCCCCGACAAATTTAAACAGTTCATATTTACTGAACTTAGTTCTTTAGAAACTAATCTGATTACTTCAAAAATGGTTTAAGACAACATGTATACATACCAGCGTTGGATTATATAATTAGAGAACTAGAAAGACGATTTACAGATAATTATGGTTTGATGGCATCAATATCTTACTTACACCCTCAACATGAACAGTTTTTATGTTATGAACAATTAAAACCTTTAGCTGCTCACTGTAATCTTGATCTAGACAATTTAAGAGTGGAACTAAAAATTTTACCAGCAACTATAAACAAATATCAAATTCATTTTAATGTTAAGGTAAACAATCTGATGAATCTAATTGATCTACTCGAAAAGTACAAGCTTGAATTCGACGAAATGTATAAGGTAGCTATAATTATAATAACTATTCCTGTATCCAGTTCAGCTTACGAAAGAACTTTTTCATGCATCCGACGTTTGAAAAACTACATGAGGAATCGGATGACAAATGAACGGTTGGTTAATTTGGTTTCAATAAGCATAGAAAAAAAAGTATCTAAGAACTTGGATTTAGATATTTTTGTGCAGTTGTTCTCTGAACAACACAAAAACAGAAAAATAATTTTATATTGAGCTATTTAATATTTATAAATCTAATTATTATTTTATATATTATATTTTCAAACAAAATTTTTGTATTTGTACTTTTTTTTTAAATAAATTTTACATTGTTTATAAATTATATTTATTTTGAAAATCATTTATAACTTATTTGTTATTAGTATTTAGATATAAATTATTTTTTCTTAATAACTTAAAAGTTGAAAAATTAAATCAGCTTATGTTCACATCATTATTTTATTTATTTTTCACAACATGAAAAATTCACCTCGATAATAATGATGTAAGTATTTTTTTTTTTTTTAATTGTAGGTACTATTTATTTTTTATAATACTGTAATAATTAGTATACTTTATAGGAAAACAATTTGTTTTTAACCAACCAATGGTAAAATTTTGAACTTGTAAGATTCATAGTATAGGATACTGTCTAAGGAGGAGTGGAAGGAGCCCCCCACAAGCTTTTCATGGGAAACAAATTATGGCAAATGATACAAGGGCCCAAAATTGTTGGCCCCTCCAATAAACATTTTTTGGCTACGTGCCTGGTCCATCCTAGGTCCCAGCGATTTTGGTACCTCAATCTAGGGGGAAAGGTTATAAAAGAAAACAGTTTTAATTAATTTTGTGATAAACATAACTAAATATAATAATAAAATATAAAACCAAAAGAGTTAAGATTTAAATCAATTAATTTAAATAAACAAAATAACATAATAAAATTTACAATTCATGGAACAAAATGCATCTATTAAGTTTTATTAATCATAATAAATTATTTATGTAAAATAAAAACTAAACATAGATATATATGTGTCAGTGGCGGTATCACAAGATGCAGATGTCACAACTGCATCATACGAAATTTTTTACATACTCGGTAAGCATTTAAAACCATTTACTGACGCTGAAATAGTGAAAGAATGTTTTATAAATGCTTCCTCCTTACTATTTGATAGATTTAGCAATAAAAATCAAATAATATCGAAAATTAAAAAAATGCAACTTTCTGATTCTACTTGCATTAGGCGCATAGAAAATATTGATAAACATATTTATAACCGTATTATTGAAGACTTAAAAAATTGTAAATTTTTCAGTTTAGCTTTTGATTCTAGCACTGATATTTCAGCCACATCACAATGTTATGGACGTCATAAAAGGGCGGATAGAACATAAATATGTACGAATCGTGATAATTTGATGTCTTGGTGATCAAGTCGCTACATACGAAATTATACGAAGATATTAAAGTCATGATTTAGATGTTTTATATAAAAGGAACTGTGGCTTAAAATAAAATGACAAGTCATGGTAATGGTCGTGACATTGACCGTGGCTGTGGCGTGGTGGTGGTGTTGGCGGTAACTTGTTTTGAATGGCTATAAAAATTAAGAGATGGCAAAATGGCAACCAGGTGAATGCAACTTATACACTATAGAGATTAATAATTGACCTAATTTCAAACGCCTAACTAACCTATTTTATTAACATATAAACGTCACAGTATGGTAAGAAGTAACCAAAAATAAATATAAGTCCATAATATAAATACATAGGCACACGGAAAGACCTCTACCTACAAGGATTTTGGTGATACACGTCAATCCGAATGCGACCAGAATCTTATCCCTATTCATACCTATGGGAGGAATTGTAACGTACCATATGTTGTAGTGGATAAGGAAGTTAACCAAACGTAGCGTCCACGTAATCTTCAATTTAAGGCTTGCCATTGAAATTTGGTTTCGTTAACAGCGTAATTAATAATTTATTATAGAACTCCTGGCTGCACAGATAGCGGGACACCCTGTTTGATTTGCCGAAATATTTATTGAAGATTGACGCCACTCCACGCCTCATCATCTTGGGATAGTCAAAATCGCTACTGACGCAATAGGCGAACGCGCCAGCATTGAAGACCAAAAAATCTTCGATAGAGCAGTTTCGCAGTGAAAGCATGTCGTCGAAGTAATGGATCATTCTGATATATATAAAAAAAAAATTTCGTTAAAGAAAAATAATTCAGGAAAATTTTTTTTTTTTTTAAGAAAATTTAAATTTATTGTTAGTTTAGTTAATATTGAATTTTATTTAAACAGTGGTCATGGATGAAAATATTATTTATTACGTCTCTCCCCAACGAATTGAAAAACGGGTAATGGAGTTGGTGAGGGTCGTCTATATTTATTTCGAATGTATATTGATAGTAGATTTAATAGTATAAATCCCGCGATAAATAATACAATTAAAATTAAAATTTGATTATTTCTAATGGCGTTTTCGAATTCTGTCGTTTTCTCGGTGGCCTCGATATTTGTAATAACGTTGTCTAGTTTTTCGGAGTATTGACTTAATTCATGCAGCCCAGCGTCTATGGGAATTACGTTTGGCTTAATTTATAGCCGGGGAATTCGAAATTCTATTAATTTTGAGTACAAATAAACTGTGATTTCTGCTCAATGAAAGTGTTGGTCGCGAGGATGTTGTTTAGGGTGTGTACTAGACAACCCGTATTCAACGATAAGATGCCTGTCTTTACTAATTCTTCTGTATACAAATTTTCACCACATATAATTGTAATTTCAATTAGTTACACGGTGTCATAAATATCCACGCGTTATGGATATGTAGTTTATAAGTTTACGAATTTAAAGGAAATATGTTTGATATTGCAAATTTCTGGAGTTATATGTGGTTTGAGATAATTCGTTATTCTTTTCCTCTAATACCGATAATGAACTAACGTCAACCCAAGCCATTCTTTCGAAATATTGGTCGGGCAGACCATTTAAAATTGTATGTATTATTTCGCTTTCTGACATATCCTCATTTGCCTTTAACATTAGAAAAGTAGTCTAAAATACTTTCATGTTCCTTTTTTTTTTCTCTTAATTTCTTAAATTTAATTCTTCTTTGAGCGTTTGAATATTTAATCATTATATTTTTCATTGTCTGCCAAGTAGGCCCGCTCACTTCTGCCACTTTATTTACAAACACAGTCTGTGCCTGGCCTTTAAGGGAAAGTAGTAACATAACAAGTTTTATATAATCATCTCAACCGTTAGCTTTCGCTACCCGTTCGAAATTTGAAAAAAATCTAATAATATCCTCCGATAATTTACCCGAGAACTGTTGTGATAGAATTAAGCTAGCCATTGTAGTTATTAATTTAACTGGTTTGTTTACTAAAAGTTTTGATAGCGCAAATATTGGTTTAGGTTCTGCAGTGACCTCGGGGAAATTTCTGGAGATTTAGCTGAAGGAAATTCGACAACAGTATTGTCGAGATCGATTAGGGTGTTTGATTCACTTGATGATGTGCTCTTATGTAATGGGACTGGTAACGTAGTAACAGGAACTTTTACTAATTAATCACTCAGATCCGAATCACAATCGTATTTTTCTGAGAGGGTTGGTTGTTTGAAAACAGAACGTAATTTGTTTATCAAATCTTTATATGACTATTAACCGGCTGTTCTTCATTTAAAAAACTTAAAATATTAAGTAACTCCCCTTTGGTACAATAACAAAAATATTGCCCTTTCGTATCTTTCTTAAAAATTTCAATTTTTTCTAAAAGAGAGATTTGTTGGAACTGTTTTGGTAAATATTGCCGTTTACTTTCTCGTTTATAAACTTTGTCACTTTCGTAGCTTTATAAAAAATGGTTTGGTCAAAGCCTTAGAGACAGAAATACCTCTTTTCTTTCCAAATGAACTAATTACCTGATCTGATGTTTATTCCGAAATATACTTATCAAAGCCTAATAAATTCCAAACTCTTTCGTAAATTCTTCATATTTGATTATTGAAGGTACGTTTTAAATAATAATTATAGAGAGGCATATAAATGTATAATGGAGATTATGTAACTCCATGTAAATTTTACATTATGTAAAAGACTTAATTTATAGTTTTACCCAATTATGCAATTTTTACTATTATAATAAAGTGAGCCAATAATAAATAAAAAATATCTAAGTTATAAATTAACCGTGAAAAAAGCATTATATGAAAATTGTAGTACACTTAGGGGGATTCCTCAATGAAAGTTTAAATTAAAACAGAGTTATCGGCGCTAAAGTTCGATAGTGAATAACATAATTTTTTTTATCATTTAAATTTGGAATTAATTTTTTAAATTTTGAATTTAGTGGTTGTATATTTTCAGGACGTAACGGTAAGTCAGACTGGAGTTCATGTAAATGCTCATCATACTCTAAATCGACATTTAATATAATCCCCCAATCACTATCATCTTCTATATTTATTATTAGCTTCTATATAATGTGATACTCAACCACGAATCCCATTATTAATAAAACTAATCATCTCGATGTCCGTCATCAGTTCTAATTATACCCCAGTAATTCGTTTCATAGCATCAATGCTCAACTCCGGAGTAGTGATATAATAACAAAGATCAAGTCCATAATTGACTAAATACATTTTTCTAAAATTTTCAAATATATCAGCCAAAAGAAACACATCAGTTTTTAAATATAAATCTGAATAATTCCCCAATGTTGAACATTTAATTTTAACCGAACTTTTTTTGCATGGGCGTAATCCTTGTCTGATATATTACACATATTTAAAATACTTCGAAACGAAGATTTTGAGGAGAGCATGCATTCATATCAGTTACATACTAATACACCCTTACGACACGATAACTTGAATTCGTCATCATTCGTATGCATTCTCCTAGTTGATTGGGGGATAAACTTTCAGCTAATTTTTCAAGAGAAGATAGTAAAAAGTTTAACGAATCTATAAATTTTAATGTCAGTCGCTTATTGTTATATGTTTTTATTACTTTTTTAATTGACATATATTTTTCATTTGTTTTAGCCAGAACTTCAATCCCCTCATCGCTATCGCCAAAACCTAGATTTGATATAATAAAATGCGAGTCATAGTTCTGCATATTATGCATAATTACAGGGACAAATGAGGGAACCGAAAATTTTAGGTTACAATCTCTATGCGCTGCGCCACGATATCTCCCCGCCCGTTAAGTGACAATGATTGAAAACCTTTTCATGATGCCGCAATTCACCGTTACAAATGTGACACTCAGTTGTTATGTAATGATCATGTTGTTCTTTTAAAGATAATGGTAACATAGGCAAGGGATTCGAGTAAATGTCACCTATACGGTTTATATAGTTTCTAAGTATATCGATAAACACCTTAGCACAATTTTCTCCACGGTGTTAAGAACTACCCCTGAATATTATTTTATAATTGTGTAGAGTATATAATACATGGTCGTCCGACTGTCGTCGAACACAGGAATGTGCTGAACAAGGGTTTTAGGGCAACCATGGGCAAAGGAATCACACTGTTTAGTATGCGCTAGTTACACTCATTCTAAATCATTCTATGTCATTCTATTTTATTATTCTATTCATTTGTTTTAATATTAATAAATAACGTGTATTGTATTATTAACTGTGCCAACCAAATTATATATTCTAAATTTTTATTGAAAAGTGAGTGTTTTCTTTTTCTTATTAAGTTTAATTCCTTTTACCACGTGGGCCCGCACAACATATTTGGTGGCAGCGGTAATAGAGCGGAAACGTCTTCGAGGGCCTTTCGAAAACTAAAAAGGAAAAAATGTTTGGTAAGAAAAACATACATTCATTAAACCGCGTGGAAGCGTCCTTTGTAGATAGGGAATAACCTCACTACATAATTCTATTTCGTGTGGCAACACTGTTTCAACCGGTTCGACGCCGCCGCCGTGTTTATCAAACTAATACCACAGAATAGATTAAATCAGAAGTGACACTCTTAGTTTTTGCTGATAACAAGCTTATGTCGCTCAGTGTTGCCACTTAAGAAAAAAAAATGTATTCCCTTTTTTCTTTACATACGGTCACATTGTTCAACACCATTATTAATGGTTTGTTTGTAAACACAATGTTTATAAACATGGTTTATTGGTAAACAAACCGCCTACACATGTCATAAATCTGTAGCGACGCACTGATCNCTCTTAATATATTTTTTATAAGTGCAAAACTATATAAAAATATGCAAAAACCTCTCAACCTTCCTTCATGCCGAACATTGAGAAGAGTCACTAGCAGATTTGAAATTTCACCGGGACTCAATGATTTTCTTTTTCATTTATTATCATATAAAATTAATAGTTTATTACCTGAAGCTCGTGATTGTATCCTTTGCGCTGATGAAATGTCACTTAAAACACATTTATTTTATAAAGTTGCAAGAGACAAAATAGTTGGATTTCATGAGACAACTAAGTGCAGAAAATATGAACCTGTAAAATATGCTATTGTACTTATGCTTAGAGGAATAAATCATAATTGGAAACAACCAATCGCATATTTTCTCATCTCTAATAGCTGTTCTGGCAATGATTTAAAAGATATTATTTTTTCAACTATTTCGCGGTTGCAAAATATTAAATTGAACATCAAGGCATTCATTACAGATCAAGGCTCGAATTTTTCTCAGTTTGCAAAAAACTTGTATGTGTCTCCTGGAAAACCATATTTTCATATAATTCAGTACAAATTGCTTATATTTTCTCCATACATTTCTTCATTAGATAACCTGACACGTAAGTTATTAATATTTATATTAAAAATAGTATTTAAATNCATGCTCTTCAAACATAACTTTCATATTAATGACAATATTATTACTAAAGACCACATAGTATCTTTTTACAATTATGATTCAGAGTGCAATCTACGCTTGGCTCCCAAGTTGATGTATGCACATATTTATCCTGGTCCATTTGAAAAAATGAGAGTCTACTTAGCCACACAAATCTTCAGTAATACTGTTGCTGCTGGGATGTCTGTTGCTTTAATTTCCAAAATTTTACCAGCCTCTGCTCAAGCTACAATTGATTTCATCAGTAATATGGACAAGTTATTTGATATATTTAACTCATCGAAAATTCCAAATAGAAAAGAGTTTAATCGTCCTTTCAAAAACACTGAGTCACAAATTTCACATTTAAATAAAATGGCAGATATCTTCAGAAATTTAAAAGTAATTAACAAATTCAAAGGTTCTGATGAAACAAACAGGATTAATTTTATCAACGGCTNGGAAACAAACAGGATGAATTTTATCAACAGCTGGTTAATATCAATTTCAGGGCTTCAATTTTTGTGGACATTATTAAATCCTAGTAAATCCCAAAAATTTGTCCTCTATACAAACAGACTCAATCAGGACTGCTTGGAGAATCTTTTTTGCACATTTCGCCAGCAACAAGGCAATTCTTTTAACCCTACACCCATTCAATTTACATGGCCATTTAAAAAAATGTTGTACTTAAGTTATTTTCAACACTCTCCTGGTGCAAATTGTATAAAAGATTTTGATGAAATACTAAGTTCAATAGAACCAACCTCAGATCAAGCAATTTCTTTAGAAGAACCACAAAAAGAACATTTCAAGTTTAAAGGTATAGGTATAGGAACAGTTCACTACAGACTTTTAAATCTACCGGAACAAAATACTTTAACTTACGTGTCAGGTTATCTAATGAAGAAATGTATGGAGAAACATACTTGCCAAATTTGTGTTGACTATGCACATTCTCAAGAACAGTTAGATCAGTCATTTCTTTTGTCATTCTATAAAGCATACCCCACAAGAGACCACTCAACATTTGGAAATTTAATGATGCCGCACGATACATTTTATAATTTTATTAATGAATTAGAAAATATTTTTATTAATAACTTTTTCACACTTGCTATTGTAGATGGAGTTGGAGCCGAATTAAAAAATTATTTTTGTAATGTACCTTTTAACCACCCATGTAAATGTTTTGATAAATTGTATTTAATTAATTTGTTTACAAGATTTAGAATATTTACAGCTATAAAATTTTTAAATAAAAATTTAATGTCTGAGAAAAAAATTAAAAATAGGAAATTGTCTATTTTAACTCATCTATAAATTATTTATTTATGTATATGATATTTGTAAATTATTGTAATATATGTTTTAAATAAATTTAATATTATGTGGATATTGAATAATTTTTTTTTCCTAAATAAGTCTTTATTAAATATACATAAAATAAAAAATATATTAAANCAATCAACGTTTTAATAAAAAATAATACAATCGATACATTCAAATACAATCAAATTTCTACAAAATCAAGAAGTGAAACTATTCTAATCATCGTCGTTCAAGATAATTTTTTTTTTCAAATTCCTTACAAGCCGTTCAATTTAATTTGAGTCAAGCCATTCCATATCAAGTACAATTCAACTACACTGGTCCAAATAATTCAATTCCATTTCAATCAAGAATCAATTGTTAAATATGAAATATTTCAAAATGATATTTGTCATCATAATGTAAGTTTTTTAAATCCTATACATGTTTTGCGATTGATTTATTTTAATTTAAATAGTAGTACCAAATAAATGTATTTTTACTAAATTTAATTCTAAATCAAAAGATTGTTTATTATTAAAATAATTTAATTAAAAAGAGAGACAATTTAAATTTCAATTAGTTCAAAAATAATTAAAATATATTATTTTTCTATCTCGATTAAATATTTCAATTTCTATTTTTTCAATTTCAATATTTTTTAAATACTATAATATTTAGTGGGATCAAAATTTTTTTTAGAAAAAAAAAAGATACGAATTTTTATAGAATATTCTAATTTATACCATTTAAAAAAAAAAAAAATTTTAATTTAATTTTTACTATCTCTAGTAAATGGTAAGAATTGTACTACTCGCTTACTCGCTCATTGCTAGATAGTGCAGAACTTATTTAAAGTGCTTTGTAAACAAGAAAAAAATTTTTTTTTGAGATTCTAACTCATGCATGATAAATGAGTTGTGAATCAAGTAATAGTTGTTTAAGTGATAGCGATTGTTGCAGTGGTAACACTGCTATTATAATGTTCGTAGTGTGATAATAATATAAGCTGTTGTCGTTTTATAAAAATGATTACAAAGTGCTCTCTTGTATTTAAAATATATGTAATTTGTATTTAATTTAAATTAGTTTTTAATTACACATTGATATTAAAGACTAAAATAAAACAGCGATTATAAACCATCGACTCATTCTAAATCCATCCTAATTCCTATTTCAGCTACTCGTTCTCTTCGTTCAAAGTCAAAAGTATCTCGACGTAGTACTAGTGTACCGAGAGATTTAAATAATAGTAAAGATATTCTGAATAAATCTATTCGTGCTATAGGTAGTACGGATAGCCTTCTAAACCATTCCAATTCTTTATTAGACGAATTATTAAGTTCAAACACTCAAACAAATTCTATTCAGACTTCTATTAAATGCACCTCCTATAATCCTATTACTCCTACATCGACTACCAATTCTAACACGTTCATGTCTATTTCTATGTCTGCGTCTACTTCTACGTCCACGTCTATTTCTACATCTGCGTCCATTTCAACGTCCACGTCAACTTGTATATCCACGTCCACTTCTACTTCGGCGTCCACTTCTACGTCAGCACCCACTTCTACATCAGCGTCAACTTCTACGTCAACATTAAATTGTGCAACGGCACCACCTTCCACTTCGACTATCGTTTCTACATCCACAACACCAACCACGTGTTGGTATACGTTAGAGAAAAATTACACCCCAGAAGTCAAAACAGCAAGTACAAATCAAACTCTCACGAAGGTAAACCTAACGAACGCCCTGCACGATTCAGAAACCAAGTGGGTCCTCGAAAAAATAAAAGCTAGTGTTTACCCACCTACTAATTGGCTACTTCATCAAGAGTATTTGTCTTTAATGGCAGAAGAAGACAATATGCCTTGTAGTAGTAAAACAAACGAGTCAAACAGTTATAAAATGAAGAAAGCAGAGGAGGTGAAAATACCAATGAGTGAAGTAAAAGTGCTTATTGATCAATATATAGAACAATACCTTCAAAATCATTCTAACTCTTTCAACGCCAATCTATATCATCCACCTCCTTCAAATATGCAAATAGGGTTGCAAGACGCTATAAGGTTGCTTCCTAATTCTTTTGATGGAAGAGATGTGGAGCAATTGGAAATCTTTTTGGAAAAATGTGAATTTGCAGTAGAATGTGTAGTACCGGTGGCCATTCCACGGCTACTACGGGCAATTCAAACTCGACTGTCTGGTAAAGCAAGGCAGGTCACAAAATACAAAAGCTTTGAATCATGGGATGATCTTAGAGATACTTTGAAATCGAATTTAGAGCCTCAGAGAACAACCCCACACCTTTATTTGGAGCTATATGCTACAAAGCAATTGCCAAATGAGGACATACTATCATATTCAATGAAAATTGAAAAGCTACAAAATCAAATAATCGAACAGGAGACGTCAGACAAACATCCAGAGGTAGCCAAAGCGATAGAGCAAACGATTAATAACCAAGTAATCCAAGTGTTTATGGAAGGACTCGGAAACTTGAAAGACTTTATAAAAGCACGGAATCCTTCAACTCTTGAAAAAGCTATTCAAGCAGCCAAAGAAGAAGAAAGGATAAGACTTTCAAATATAGGAGCAAAACAATATTTGAAAGATAGACCACTAAAAAGTTCTAATTCACAATATTCTACATCACAAAATTCTACTTCCAGTACAAGCTGTCATTTATGTGGTCAAAAGGGACATTTTGCTAAATTCTGTCGTAATAACAATTCTACATCCACTAATAACACAAATAACGCTAAAATACACAGACTCATTGTTCAAAACTCTGGTTCCGCAGAAAAAATCTGCAGATTTTGCAAAAACGAGGGTCACGTTTTAAAAGAATGTATCAAAAGAAGATACGCAAACATAAATCGACGTAAACAGGAAAACAGGAACCGTCCGGACCAAGGCGCAAGTTCGGCCGGAAAACTTCAAGCCGCCATAATACAATTAAACGAATCTACAAATGCACCGCCAAGTTAGATAATGGTCATGTGCAAATTCTATGTAAGCAAACTACTCCGAATCTTCTACATCTTCTTTTAGNTTCCGAATTTTCTACATCTTCTTTTAGACACAGGTAGTGATCTAAACCTTATCAAATTAAATTTTCTAAATCCTGAAGTACCAGTAAAGGAGAACGAATGTTTCAGTCTCACTGGTATAACCGATCATACTATTTCGACACTTGGTAAAGTCATACTAAGTATTCAAATAGAAAATCATGTAATAAATTCTGAATTCCATATTGTCCATCCGAATTTCCCTATAAAATGTGAAGGTATTTTGGGAAGACCCTTTTTACAAGTAAATCAATTTTCAGTCGATTTTCGAAACAGTGAGATAATTATGCACATGAATAAAATATGTGAAATATCTCCACGCTCTGAATCTCTTATTTCTATTTCTGCATGTGATATCGCTGAGGCCACAGCGTTAGTTATTCATTCTCAAAACTTATTGTGTGGTAATGTACTGACAACAGTAAAAAACCACGAAATTTTAATACCTGTTATCAACACATCTGAACGTTCAATTCTACTTCCACCAGATCTCGCTTTGTCTCAACTTTCGTTCGACATATGGACCGAACCAAAGTCATGTTGTATTGCAAATTCAAATTCTAATACNTACAAGTCATGTTGTATTGCAAATTCAAATTCTAATACTATTTCTAATAACAGTCCTCCCGCGAACAGCCAATGACTAAGGCTACTTAAGAATTCTATTCAAACTGACCACTTAAATTCTGAGGAAAAAGCTTCGGTCGACACTATATGCCGTGAGTACTCCGACATTTTTCATTTAGATGGAGACAGACTGACGTGCACGGACGCGATTTATCACGAAATAAATACGCCCTCAATCGTACAGCCCATCAATGAACGTCCATACCGTTTGCCTTTCCATCACAAACAGGAGATTAATAAACAAATTAAAGAACTAGAAGAACAAAANATTTAATAAACAAATTAAAGAATTAGAAGAACAAAATATTGTTGCTCTCAGCAAAAGTCCATGGAATGCACCACTATTAGTTGTACCAAAGAAACCGGACAGTAATGGTGTTGTGAAATATCGTGTCTGCGTTGATTTCAGAAAATTAAATCAAGTTTCTGCAGGCGATGCATATCCTATTCCTAANACGCTATAAATATCTCACTCGGACAAGACGTCCATAAAGAAAACTACCGAGTCCGCCGTAACATGATCAACTCATTAAAGACGGTAGCAAAAACAATTTTTGATTCAAGTCACATGTTAAACACTGAATTCATCTTTGGCAAAATAATAGATTTTGCAAAGTCCAAATTGACCGCCACCAGTATATTAGAAAAAAAAATGCGGTTATTCCAAACGACAATCTCCGATATCAATAATATGACCAAGCACATTAATGAAGCTCAAGTCGAAATCGAAAAGAACATTCAATATCTTAATAACCAAGTCATAAAGAATTCTCAAACTATCAACAGTCTAATCACGAAAACAGCTTTGTTAGAGAAATCAACGTTATTCCAAATCCTTCTAAATCAGTATGCGTACGAAACGCAAAATATTGTTTCTATTATCAACTCTGCTATCCATGGCAAAATTCACACCACAGTTTTGCCTCCTAACAAGTTACTATCTCAGCTACGGGAAATACAGCTAGAACTTCCCGTTGGCAATCAACTTCCGTTAGACATTAATATACAAAATATTCCCGAACTCCTTTCAATCTCTTCTGCATCCATAATTTATAGAGATAACTTTCTCATTTTTATATTGCAATGTCCAATAGTTAAAATCGATGAATATAATCTCTATCACACGATACCTTTACCATTCTATTTTGAAAACAATAATGTTGTTCTAGTAAAACCAGACAATGATTATATAGCAATTAGCGATGATAGTGAGTTTTATTTAACTTTTAGTCAATCGCAAATAGAAACATGTATACCACTGAACTCATATACATTATGTAAAGGTAATCATCCAGTTTATCGTAAATCTTCTTCTAAGCTATGTGAGATTTTATTGTTAGAAAATCCACAAGATTTACCCCAATCCTGCAAAATCATTTATGTATCATTTAATAACAGTATATGGAATCGGTTATCGAATACCAATTCCTGGATTTATTGTACGCGAGACGAACTAGTAACTCTGAATTGTAAATCTCCTCAACGCACCTTTTCTGTTNAGAGACGAACTAGTGACTCTGAATTGTAAATCTCCTTAACGCACCTTTTCTGTTTATATAAAAAATATTGGTCGTTTAACAATATCTCCCACTTGTACTGTTCATACCACTTCGTTAATTCTAACGCCCATTTCAACTGTACTCTACAACTATTCTAATGATATAGTCCCTCTGAATCCTATGTTTAACTTAATTAACACGTACACAGAATCCATTATTAAGGTAACCCCACAACAAATAACAAATACCGATTTATTCAACGATCTTTGTAAATTAGTTAAACATACTACAAATTGGTATACAAATCCAAATAGCAATAATTTTTTACTAAGTCATTAACATATTGTAATCATATATACTTGTTTGTCAATTTGTATCATATCAATTATAATTGTCGCTGTATTCTTTAAGTGTAAGAAAAAAGTAATTCAAGTATATACCACTGAAATTAATAATACGCAACTCTGAATCTCTCTATTTTAAATTATATAATTCGCCAATATGAAAAACATTCTAAATCCCTTTGCAATTGTATAACTTTATTTATCTGATTTCCCTTGAGTCAATAGGAATCATTAGACCCCCATTGCTCATTTAGGTTGGGAGGTGTTAAGAATCCCTGAATATTATTTTATAATTGTGTAGAGTATATAATACATGGTTGTCCGACTGTCGTCGAACACAGGAATGTGCTGACCAAGGGTTTTATTTAGGGCAACCATGGGCAAAGGACTCCCACTGTAGGTACCCTACAGTCAGTCGTGGTTTAGTATGCGCTAGTTACACTCATTCTA
This sequence comes from Daktulosphaira vitifoliae, assembly GCF_025091365.1. Lineage (NCBI taxonomy): Eukaryota > Metazoa > Arthropoda > Insecta > Hemiptera > Phylloxeridae > Daktulosphaira > Daktulosphaira vitifoliae. The sequence continues at coordinate 9,454,523 of NW_026099575.1, read as the reverse complement.
TATCATTCTAAATCATTCTATATCATTCTANGTCATTGTATTTTATTATTCTATTAATTTGTATTAATATTAATAAATAACGTGTATTGTATAATTTACTGTGTCAACCAAATTATATATTCTAAATTTTTATTGAAAAGTGAGTGTTTTCGTTTTCTTATTAAGTTTAATTCCTTTTACCACGTGGGCCCGCACAACAACGGTATAACTTCATGCAATCCAAATTTTCATCCTATGAACATTTAATGAAATATGAAAAACTATGAGGTTCGTGAATATTGATTTTATTTGAAAAAGATTCTGCAGGATTTGGATTGCATGTAGCTATAGGTGTTAATATTGATTCGAAATCTGCGTATATAACAAATTCAACAGGAAATTGGAGAAGTAGAAAAATCGTTAACATTTAATTCATTTTCTTTCTTTTTATCGATATCAAATACTGTACAAATAGTAATAGTACCAATTATAATATAATGTCATAAACATAATTGTGTAAAATTTAATTTTTTACTTATAATTGTTATTGCTATTTTTTGAGGTACTCGTTCCGTAGTTAACTATGTTTTTTTCGTTATCTAAATTAAATAATAACAGAAATTTATAAATAAATATTATTTATTTATGTACGCTTACAATTTCTATGAATGTTTGCCGACGTACTTGCGCCTCGATTCAGGATATTTCTCTCAGTGTCTTAAATAAAAATAAAAATGTAAAAGTAGTTATAATATATAACATTTTTACTCACCGATCGAGTTTTCAAACATTTTTTCAGAATTCTTAGATTGTAACTGCAATACTTTATTCACACCTATTCAATAAATTTATAATTAAATAATGTTTTTATATTTAAATAATACTTAGAGTTGTATGACATTAGATCATAACATGTTATGATTATATAACAGTGGCGGCACTGCTTACACTGACACTGTTATCACTGTTGTAATTTGTATAATCATATAGATGTACTGTGTAAAATCTATGGTAACATATTTAATAATTAATAATTATATTTATTTTATATAATTAAAAAAGTATATAGCAATAAGTTTTAAATTATCGATTCTTTATTGTAGGTATGTATCATTCTTTATGTGTGTATTTGTTATAGAATTTAGTATTAATAAAAATCTTTATTGTAGAATCGATGAACTAATTATTGAACAAAATTACAAATCGATAATTTAAAAGATGTCTGCACAGTTTAAAATAAAATTTCAGAAACAGATGGTTAATGGTCAACTAGTTAACACGGTTAAAAACAATTAAATTTTTGGATGATATAGTTGAGTATTTATTTCCCGTTAAGGGGCAACATGAAGATCTACATAAAGAACTGTTTCAAATCAGTATTGTGAAAAACGCATGCAAGAGTATGGTAAAAGAAGGATAATTTCGTAATATAACGGTTGTTATCGGAAAAGAGTGCAAAAGAATGGTATAATTCAAATTTAAGAAAATTATCAATAAACAAATGGTCAGATTGGGTAGGGTCCTTTTTACAAGTGTATGCTGATAAAAGTTGGGCAAATGTCAGATTTGCATATAACTTTAAATATTTAAATGGATCATTAATTGACTATGCTCTAAAAAAAGAACGTTTAATACTAGAAATTGAGAATTCTATGTCAAATACATCTAGAATAAATTTGATTGTTATGGGCTTACCGCTAAATGTACAAGATAAACTGGATAAGGAGGAGATAACAAATACAGATTTATTAATGAATAAAATAAGAATGTATGATTCAGAAAAAAACCAATATAAAAAAGATGATAAGATGAAATCTAATTATAATAATAATAATGTAATTATAAAGGGAAAGAGTAATGTTGACAAGAAGTATAATGTAGCACCAAAAGGATTTTCTGAAAAAAAGCCTTGTTATATGTGTGAGGCTCTAAATAAACCTAATCGTTATCATCCACTTCAACTTTGTCGGAACAAGCTACAATATTTGGAAAAAAGAAATGTTAATGTATCCGAAGTCAATCAAACTGAAATTGATGAACTATTGGATATTGAATTAGAGAACCAAAAAAACTAAATCGTCCGGAAAAATTTACAATGCTTATAACATTAAACGTATTAATTAATAAATCAAAAAAAGTAAAAGGTATCTATGATAGTGGTTCAAATATTACACTTGTTAATCACAAGATTATAAACCAATTAAAAACAAAATTTTTTGAAAATCATAGTTTGTTTAAAACAATAAGTGGAGTAAATTTTACCAATAGCCGGGCACGTTTACATTTAAAAATTAATAAAATTGAAAAAGTTTTAGATGTATATGTTATAAAAAACAATCATTTTTCATATGATTTATTACTTGGTCTAGATGCTATTAAAATATTTAAATTGTCACAGGATGAAAATTTAAATATTTTTCAAAAAATAAATGAAAAAGAAAGTGAATTANTAAATATTTTTCAAAAAATAAATAAAAAAGAAAGTGAATTAGTAAATTGTCAAGAAAAACAAAAGAATGATCTACAATTAAATTTGAATGAATATATTGATGTTAGTATTTTTGAAACTAATTTACAACATTTAAATGAGAAAGATAAAATAATAATAATGAACCTTATTAATAAATATAAAGTAATTTTTGCTAAGAATAAATATGATGTAGGTAGAGTTAAATGTGAAGAAGCACAAATTAAATTAACAGAAGATAAATATATTTCAAAAAAACCATACAGATGTTCAATACCTGATCAAAAAGAAATAGAATCGCAAATTACAAATTTATTAAAAGCGGGTCTTATGGAAGAAACTAATTCTCCTTTTGCAGCCCCAGTTACACTAGTGTAATAATAATACATGATACCAACCTTTCAAGAAGTGTGTCTGATGTTGATGTCTTCTCACATTATCCTTTCTGGAAAAATTTTTACCGCAAACTGTACAACTGTATAATTTGTGTTTATGAACAGATTGTTCATGACGTTCCAGATCTTTCAAAAAACTGAAAGTCTTACCGCAAACACAGCACAAGTGATTCATATTTGATGTGTCGACGATTGAAAATGAAAAGGCTTGAAGGTAACGATTTAACAGACGAATGAAAATGAAGTCTGGAGAAGAATGATTTTTCGGTTTTATTAAGTATACTTTTGCAAACCTCAGCAATTCATACCAACAGTATCCCCTACCCTTGGAGTTGATCATTTTTGTAAAACAATTTCATGTTATGACCATTCTCAGACGTCCATTGGAATTTAAAATTATTTTACGTGACTTTTGTTAAAACACTAACATTTTACTTACACTTACTAACGTGACTACTGTTTATTTTTGCTATTTAATATTTCTTTTGCAGACGCTGAGTTAGCAAAAATACTCGCTAAATATTATTTTTCGTAATGATTTATTTTCACCCATTGTTTGAATAAGACACCAGTAACTTTTTTAACAAGTACAGATTTACGGGCTCAAATATAATTGTAATTTTGTTGGATATTTTTTCTAAAAATCACTATTTTTATTATCGTTTTTAAAGTGTATAATATTCATTTACATAGACTTTACATCATACTTCAAATATTGTACATATATTGTGTTAGAAAAAAGCTGTATCAAATTTTAGTTTTTCACTTTAATTTTTACCATTGTTTATTAATATTTCTTTCATTATTTAACAAGTATAGTTTTAAAATAACGCATTCAAATATAGTTTTTTTGAATATTCAACAACGTGTAATATTTTTCTATAAATCCATACTTTATTATTATCATTTTAAAGTATACAATATTCATTTACATAAACTTTATATCGTAACTCGAAGTTTGATCTTTTCGTCCGTTAGAAACAAGCTTCAGATTTTCGTCGAACCCTTTTGCCAAATCTTCTCGAGTAAATTGAAACCTAGACGGTAGATAAACTCTATTTAACTCTAATTGTAAAACAATTTTTTCGTTTCAGTTTTAACTATAACTTAACAGTTGACAAACAAAAAAAAATTAGAGTTTTTATTCTCACGTCATGAAAATAAACTTATAAGTCATAGAAGAGGGAGGAGGCGCTGATCTCGAAAATTATCGAGGGAAATGGTAATTTAAGTAATGTTAAAATGAGGCGGTAAAATATGATATCAAAATATAAATTGAGGCGGTAAAATATGTTATCAAAATATAAAATGAGGCGCTAAAATACGACGTTTTATCAAATTGCTTCATTGATAAGCATTATATACACTCTCCTCTAACTATAATGTGATAAGAGGTAAATGAGGCGCTAAAATGAGTATATAGAGAGGCGGCCCCATACACACACATCAATTAATAATTTTAACAATTGTGATACTGGTGAGCTAATTTCTTTTGAGACTGATGTAGAAAATTATAAAAGAAATGATACTAATTCTTTATTACCTAATGAACATATTGTTTTAACTCCTGACAATGCAGAAAGTCTGGAAGTAGAAGTTGTTATGCCAGTTTCTGTTACTAATAATAATAACACTGAATCTAATTTAGCTAATGATAAACAAAGTGTGGAAGTGGAAGTTTTTGGGAAAAAAAAGAGAAAGAAAGATGATTGTATTGTTAATAAATTAAACCGTGAAAAGGGGCAATGATTTTGAATGATTTAAAAAATTAAAGCAAAATAAGACTATTGAATTAGTTGCACAAAAGAAAATCAAACCAAATCCTTGTTTAGTTAAAAAATGTTTAAATAAGTGTTCCATCATAATAGAGGAGGAGAGGATGGTTATTTTTGTGAGATATTGGAATGAATTGGATCATAATAGAAAAAGAGATTATATTTTAAGTTGTACGAGTATGAAAGATGTCAAAAGAAATTATGTTTCCCATGTCAATAATCGTTCATGTACTTATAGTTACTCTGTTGCTATTGATAATGTGCAACTAAGGTTTGTAGACAATGGCAAAGGTCACACAAATTATTAATCTCATAGCAAATATGAAAAATGTATTAAGTTAATGGCAGTTAAAGTTCAAAATAAAGTGGTTGAAGAAATTATTAAAGCTCGATATTTTTTAATAAGCATTGACTCAACTCCTGATATTGGTCATATTGACCAATACCTGTAGAAAGATTTTTATGCTTTTTGGAAAATCTTGGACACAAGTCTCAAATATGGCTGATGCAGTTTTTTTTATATTAAAAAAATACAATTTAGATATTTCATATTTACGTGTACAATCATATGATAACGCTAAAAATATGTCTGGCGTTTATTCTAGTCTTCAAGCTAGGATTCGTGAAGTTGCACCTTTGGCTGATTTTATTCCGTGTTCAGCTCATTTGCTTTACTTGATTGGATCTTATGCGGATAGTTGTTGTAAAGAAGCTAATTCATTTTTTTGTTTTATCCAGAATGTTTATACCTTTTTTTTCACCTTCTACTCACCGTTGGGATCTACTTAAAGTTAATTTGACATTGAAAACGAGATGGTCGGTGCGATATGTTGCTTGAAAAGCTCTTAATGATAACTGGGGAATCGTGAAGCAAACTTTAGTTGACTCATCAAAAAATTTAAATGAAAAATCTATTACATGTAATGAAGCTTGTGGTTTATATCATGCAATGAATCGTCTTGAAACTACATTTATGTTATTATTTTGGGGAGACTTACTACAACGATTTAATGCCGTTAGTAAACTTCTACAATCAGTTAATATTGATATTTGTACGGTTTACATTACAATTCATTAATAAAGTATATTTCAAACATCAGGAACGATGAAATGTTTTTACAGTATCAAGAAAAAGCATTAACAAAATGTGATGTAAATGTTTATGAAACAACTTGTAAACGCAAAATAAAAAGAAACAAAAAAAATGATGAAATAGTTAATCTAGAAGAAGTTTATTTGCCTAGTGATTTAGAATTCAAAGTCAATACATATTATGTAATTTGTGACTCTATAATTAAAGAGTTGACTACTAGAAATTTGGAATATGATAATGTAATAACTAAGTATAGTTTCTCTTTAAAACTTGATACAATGAAAACATCGGAAGTATATGTATCAGCTGAAAATTTATATTTAAGATATTCAACTTTAAGAACGGATGAAAACATTGAAAAAACAACATTTATCCGTGAAGACCGTCGCCGAACCATCGATCAACTTTGTGAGATGTCTGGATTGTCATGGAGTTCCATTCAGAGGATTTTATCTGAAGATTTGGGTATGAGAAGGATCGCTGCCGAATTTGTTCTTCGCCTTCTCTCTGACGATCAAAAGGAGCGTCGACTTCAGGCCTGTCTTGAACTACAAAATCAGTTGAATGAAGACCCAGATTTTTTTCTGAAGGTTATAACTGGCGATGAATCATAGTGCTATATGTACGACCCCGAAACAAAGCAGCAATCAAGCCAATGGAAGACGCCCCTCTCTCCTCGTCCAAAAAGGCACGCCAAGTGAAGTCGAATATCAAGACATTGCTCATTTGTTTCTTCGATTGTAGGGGTGTTGTGCACGCAGAATTTGTTCCTCCAGGCCAAACGGTCAACCAACATTTCTACTAGGAGGTTTTGAAAAGTTTGATTGAGAACATCTGAAAGATAAAGGTGGAGCTTTGGCGCACAGGTGTTTGGTTCTTCCACCACGACAATACACCTGCCCCCCCACACAGCGCTGTCCGTGAAGCGATTTTTGACGAAAAAACACCCCCCCCCCACCATTCGTCGGACCTTGCTCCTGTGATTTTTTGATGTTCCTTAGACTCAAAAGGGACATGAAAGGAAAACGTTTTGAGACTCTGGAAGATTTGAAACAAAAATCGCTGGAAAGTATAAAAAACATAAAAAATGAATTTCAAAACAGTTTTGAACACTGGAAAAAGCGATTGAACAAGTGTATTACAGTCAATGGAGGTTACTTTGAAGGTGATACAAATTTGGTGTAAAACAATATGTAAATAAAAAAGTTGTAACACAATTCCCGTTTTTTTTGGGTCCTCCCTCGTATGCAACTTGCAATGATCGATGGAAAAATTTGTAATGCGATTACATACACCACTTCTGCACAAAGATGTTATATTTTTAAGGCTACACCAACCGAAATGAATCAAATCGAATAAGTTATAAATAAGGAGGCAGACCCAACGACACTTCGTTTTGACCTTTCAACTTTGCATGCCTGGATTGAATATTTTTTACACGTTTCTTATTGTCTAGATATAAAATAGTGGCAAGTAAGAGGTGAAGATAAAGCCAAACTTTCAGCCAGAAAAGAAATAATCCAAGAAAAATTTAAAACCATAATGGGGTTAAAAGTAGATTATGTTAGATCAGGTGGAGAAGGAACATCCAATGATGGAAACACTACTAGAGATTTTTCGATGATCCTTCAAGGGCAGCTGAAATAACTGGAATAAAAGAAGCCCTTATTATACCCTGTGCAACAATTCTTAAAGCTATGTCATCTGGTTATGAAAAAAATGATAAAGCATTTAGTGAATTCGCAATTGAAACTGCTAAATTGTTAGTAAAAGAATATCCTTGGCACTATATGCCATCTACTTTACATAAGATATTGTTACACGGGTCATCTGTAATTTCTGCTGCTTTACTTCCTATTGGTCAAATGTCGAAAGAAGCGCAAGAAGTACGTAACAAAGACATTAAAAGTATTCATGAAAATTATGCTAGAAAATGTGCTAGGATTGAAACGAATGAGGACCTGTTACATGGATTGTTAGTGTCATCTGATCCGCTTATTTCTAGTCTCAGAAAATTACCACCCAAAAAAATGTTATCATTTTCAAAAGAAGTATTACAACTATTGATTGCAGTTGAACCAACAGATGATTTGGAGGAAAGTGGTTCAAGTGACGAAAATTAATGCAAAATATTTTATTACTCACTTTTATATATTTTAATAGTTAATTTTAAATAGTCATTAAATATTAAAATAAATAATAAATATTTAAATATTAAATTGTTATTATTAATTTACAATGTTATTTTTATGTTAGTGCCACTCTTAAATAAATAATAGATTTTCAAGAATCAGATTTAAAAATATTTATTATAAAGTTATCTATTACGGAAAATAAACCTTGTGTAGTAGAAATATCATTAAAATGAATAAAAATGTGTATTAAATATTAAAACCGAATTGAATTTCTTTTTGCGTGATTAATTAATACAACAAAATAAAAGTTAAATTATTGTTTTATAAAATATGTATTTTTGGCCAAAAAACTAAGATATCTGGCCCGCTGTGCAGTGGTGGATGAAAATCTTTTACTACATGTTAGATTGTTGCATAGTAAATAGTTACATAGCTTATAAAGTGGATTCTAAAAACAAAAACAAAAAATATAAGTCACAACTTAAGTTCAGATCAAAGTTGGCTAGTGAATTGAGTTAATTTTTGTGTCAGAAAAAAGAATAGTTATACTTGTTCTGTTGAGCTTAGGAAAAAAAATAATGCACTCCTTGATGTTGGCAAACATGTTCTGACTGTAGAAAAATACCGTAGATGTGGTTTTTGTAGTATCAAAGAAAAGCAAAAAAGATCTAACTTAATCTGTAAAGAATGCGACAATACATTGTGTAAAAATTACTATGGCCCTTTTCATGGGCAAAAAGAATAATTGTAAAAAAATTTTAGTTACCTATAAATATATGTTATACTTAAAAGGCTGAAAAGTTTAGATTCATTTGTAATTTTTTATTACTTTTATAATATAAAAGTATTATAACATATTATGTTGATTGTCAGTTTTATAAAAATTCTGTTGTCTTAGTTCATTGATTATTATTAAATTCTATTATATAGAAATTCTATTCTTACATTAAAGATACCTCTAAAATTATCACAATTCATTAGCCTGAAAGGTTACAAATATTATAAAAAATTCGAATTAATTGGCCGCAACAAAAAATTTGTAATTTTCATGGCGCATTAAAAAATTAAAAAGAAAAGGGTCGCCAACCTACTAGGCGAGACAATGTATTGTCGGACCACAGTAGGATTTTAAAAAGAAATTAAATTTTGTACATTAAAAACAATTTTAAAATAAATAGAAAAGTATTAAAGATTGAAGGCGATGTCCGTTGAGTCGTTGATAGTAGATGTACACCAAAACCTCGTGACAGTTGTCACATAACCATAATAATGAGGGATAAACTTAGACAAGGCTGTTGCCCGTACCTTATAAACGCCATTAAACAAAAAATACATATTGAAATTATAGTAGCGGACACTCACGAAAAATATATTCATATATATTACAATGTTGCAGCGTACACAACAAAAAAAAACTCACGCTACGGACGAAAATTAACCGACAACCAGTTCCGATAATGGCTAATTTCCAAGCAAATGTCCATCGTATGACTGGCTGTCCGTTGGCGACAACACGGCTAGCCTTTAGGCGGACTGCATTGTGGGGGCCCCTTATACATAAACAAGGAAATATATTTTTTTACTTATTAAATAACAGTTATTATCATATTTGTGATACCAATGTATACCAAATTTGTGGGGGCCCCTGTGATGCAACCCACTCAGCCCTCCCCTAAATCCGGCCCTGAGAGTAGGGGTCAAAAAAAAATTAAATACCCAGTGCCAGAAATTACTAAGAACAATTTGAATCATAAGGCGACAATATATGATTACTTTACTGATAAACGCCGTCGCAGTACGCATTCGGCTCAACACAAATATATATATATATATATATAAATATATATATANNATATATATATATATATATATATATATATGCATACATATTCAAACAATGAGAACAATGCTTACTGAACACTTTATATATAATATAATATACTATATATAGGTATACATAAATGATAAAAAAAGAGGTAACATTAATTAAAGAACCAACTTTTTTGTTTAAAGTTCATATAGTCAAATAAAATTTTCAATCAATAAATGCACATCATTTTTTTTATGTAAGATATCAAATCTCCTACATAATAATATGTCTATTAAATATTTTTTTGCGGAAAATAAAAAGTCTAATGTAGTCTTAACTGAAGTGAAGTATATTCCAAAAAAAATTAAATACAATTAGTTGTATAAGCGCAACTATATGCTATGTGATATTGACCTCACAAAAAATGTAGGATATAATGTGTTCTTCAATAAAAAATATTTTTTAAAGTAATAAAATAATAACACCTGCTGAAATTTTGTTCTAGATGTGCCTACAGAAAAGTTTCGGTGAAATGGAAAACCATTTTAAATTTAAATTTAATAGCGATAAAAACCATTATTGTAAGACGATTCAGTACAAATTGCATAATCATATATTATCTATACATGCTAATATAATTAATTCCTTATAAACGAGAAGAAAAATTAATATTATATTAATATATAAAACAACTCGATTTTATTAAGAAAATTTTTATTATTACAGAATAATAGAATCAAAAGAAAATGGATTACACATGTACATTAACTCAAAAATTTAATGTTTTATATTTAATAAACAAATAAAGTTATGCGTAAAAATTTTAATGCTTTATTCAATTAAAATAAAACATTTCATTTAATTCGAATTATGTGATCTCTTTGACAAAAACAATGTTTACATTCATAGAAAGAATGAAATTTAAAAATTATGACATAGCTAATAATTCTAAAGTCCAAATAAAAAGTTATTAAAATACATATTGGATGATTCTATCAGCAATAGTTTATTATTAGACATCGTTCTAGCCTTAATTTTGATATAATATTTCTTACAACTTTTCTGAATTACAAACGAATTAAGTTAAGTATATATTAAAATATATATATAATAAGTATATATATAATAAATATAAAACAAAATGATAAATTTATTATTATTATAAGTATACAAAAAAAAATTTCAGCTATAGATAATTAAAGAAATATATGTATATAATAAAAGCTAAAAGTTGACTCAATATTTTTTCCAAAAGAAATGGAATGGCTAACGTTAAATCTGAGAAATAATTTATAAATTTTATAAAATATTTTTGGAAGAAAAAAAGTTAGCCATTACAGAAAATACCAATATATTATAAAAAAATCCATATTATAATATTAGGTATGTATCAGATTTTAGATAATATCACAAATAATAAATCACTAAAACTAATAATTTAACAATGTCCAAACTTTTTTATTCAAATATTACTAGATTGAAAAAAATTAATTTTACCTCGTTTATATATATACATAATTTTCAAATGTTTTTAAACAAAAAATAATAACTTCTAATACAATTTAATCATTACCATTTAAAAATTAATTTCCAACATTATATTTGACCCTCCCCATAAAGTATTATTGTTTGGTAATCACTACCGTTAGTACTAATATGCGAAATAAATTATAGAACAAAAATTAGTGAGTAACAAATAAAATAAAATGATATTATACTTGATAAACAAACAGTTTTATTTATTTATACTCAAAGCAAATATCTACTTAAAATTTAAAAAAAAATTAACTAATGTAATTTTACATAAATAAAATGTTATAGTTTTTTAATGACTATATTTTTTCTGGATAATGTTTTATTATTAAAAAGTCAAAATTACCTTGATATATATCTATGTTGGCAGAGGTGTCGTGGAGCGTATACCCACTTCTTTGTTTTTCTGTTAATGCGTATACTTATTAAATCATGAGTGATACGCGGATATACGGCGTATACCCACTGTTAGTTTTCTTATTAGTGTATATACGTATTTATAAAATAGTTAGAGTATAGACTAAAGAATAAAATAAAAAGTAATACGTGGGTATCGAATATAGGTATGTTTGTCATAAAACACAAATTTTGAATAACTATTATCAGTTTGTTTAATCTCTACAGCAGCGGTTCCCAAACTGTGCTCCGCGACTTTTTTTTGAGGGCTCCGCTCGTTACACCAAAAAAATTTGATCATTTAAAAATTTATTTGTTATTTTATACAATTTAAATATTTTAAACGAAAAATTAACAATTTAATTTTTTTTCAACTTTTAAATCCCATAAAATTTTTATTTTTTATTGTACTTTTTTTTCCATTTGCAATTAAAATAAGTGTAATTTATACTACAAAATGGAATGCATTTGGTTTGCTATGTTGTTTTATTAAAAATTGTATAGAAGTTTACAGCATTACAAAATTTTATTTACAACATTGGCNGTATAGAAGTTTACAGCATTATAAAATTTTATTTACAACATTGGCCTCTATTTCTTTTAATTTTGATAACTAAGATACGCCCTTCTAGCACAAAAAAATATACATAACATTTAATAAGATAACCGTTTATCTCAATTTCTCCAAAAAGTGAGTTTGGTCCTTTTTGACCCAAGGTCCAGTTGTGCATTATTAAATCCCGATAAGAAAATTTATAAATATCTACGCGACTAGGTCCGACGTACATTAATTATTTTGTCAGTTTATAGTGCGTATTTACGAACGACAGACGTGTTTTAAGTTTTTAACAATTATTTTATTATTTTATTTAACGGCATTATTTCTTTTAAAATGGAGCGATGGTTTAAAACGGGTTCCATTAAACCTGAGAATCGACAGCCATCAACTACTGCTAAATCAAAAGAGGAATCTGAACACTGTATTGATAAAACTACTTTAGAATCGACGATGCCTGATGTCGAGGTACAGAAAGGGAGTAAAAAACGAAAATATTGTGATTTATATTTGGACATGGGATTCACTGAGTTTGCTGATGGACGTCCTCAATGTGTAATATGTAACAAAGTTTTGCCTAATAGCTCAATGTTTCCCGCCAAACTTAAACGACATTTCGAAACTCATCCTGATTTCATGAATAAAACTACAGATTATTTTAAAAGAAAAAGTGATGAACTCCATTCAATTCAGAAAACATTTGTATCTCATGTAAAGACACATAATGAGAACGCACTGAAAGCATCTTACTTAGTAAGTTATGAACTGGCTNTTCATCTCGCTGAAACTTTTATAAAACCACTATTAGCGAAAGTAGTAAACTGCATGGTGGACGAAAAAACTGCAAATTTAATCTCCAGTGTACCCTTATCGAATAATACTGTGCGTAATCGAATTCAGGATTTATCACACGATGTTAAGGATACCTTAATTTCTCGTATTAGTCAAACTAAATTTTCGTTACAACTAGACGAATCTACGGACGTTGCCGGATTAGCTGTGTTAATGACGTTTGTACGGTACGAGTTATCAGGTTCTTTTCATGAAGATATTCTGTTCTGTAAACCACTTCCATCTTCAACCAGCGGAAGTGAAATTTTTTCTATGCTTGATGCCTTTTTCATTGAAAATTCAATACCATGGGACAATTGCATTGACGTGTGTACAGATGGTACAAAGGCCATGATGGGTAATATTGCTGGCGTAGTGGCAGGAATCAAGGAAGTTTCAAAAAAATGCACGAGTAGTCATTGTGTCTTGCATAGACATTCTCTAGCAACAAAAAAAATACCAGTTGTATTAAAGCAAGTGCTAGACAACGCAGTTAAAATTATTAACTATATTAAGACACGACCTTTGCAATCTAGACTACTTAAAATATTGTGTGAAGACATGGGAGCTGTACACAAGTCATTATTATTACACACAGAAGTAAGATGGTTGTCACGAGACAAGGCGTTGTCCCGCTTACTTGAACTTCGAACAGAAGTTTCTTTAATTTTGAATGACCAAAATAGTTTGCTCGAAGATTATTTGAATGAACAGGAATGGCTGATCAAATTATGTTACTTAGCAGATATTTTTTCGAAAATGAATGAATTCAGCACATCTATACAAGGAAAACAGAAAACAATATTTGATGCCAATGATAAAATTTTAGCACTTAAGAAAAAAGTAGCATTCTACATTGAAAGCGTTGATAATAAGGACCTTACATGTTTTTCATTGACCACAAACTTTTTACAAGAAAACAAATTAACAATAAATGAATCATTATTAGAAATAATTAAAGAACACCTTAATAATTTACTTCAAAATTTGAATTCATACTTTCCAAAGGATGCTCAAGAATCGATTCAAAAAAACTGCGAATGGATTATAAATCCATTTTCAGTGACATCAAAACCAGCAGCTCTTAATGCGGCAGAATATGAGGTTTTTATTGACATGGTTTCGGAGAGTCACAATCAGACGTCATTTAAAAACAAACCAATATCTGAATTTTGGGCTCAGTTAGGGGAAGATTTTTCAGTATTGAGATCAAAAGCTAAATTGCTCTTATTGCCTTTTGGTACGACGTATCTTTGTGAAATGGCTTTTTCGAGGTACACTGCTACCAAAACAAAATATCGAGCACGTTTAAATGCAGAAGACGATATGCGTCTCCAATTAACTTCTGTGACACCGGACATTGACAAACTTAGTCGCAAAAAGCAGGCACACTGTTCACATTAAGACTTGAACTTCAAGAACACATGTTATGTTATAAATAAATATATATATTTTTTCCAATAAACCGTAACTAGTTGAGGCGTTGTGCGGTAAAACCGACATTCTCCACTTTGAAAAAAAATTTTATTTTTATTTTCTTATTCAATTTTTCACTACATATTGACTAGTAATACTAATTTTTATCTCATATTTACATAGAGATTGTCTGTTTTGCCACGCCACGCTTCAGTTGTATTCTCATTTTGTAATTATAAGAATTTTCATTGACACAACATTTCATAAATTTTAAGTAATAAATAATATTTTCTCTTGTTCTTTTGATATTATTTTTTCTTTTATTTGTATTTATCGTTTTATATTTAATATCATATATACACGTTTCGTGTTTATTAGGCTTCATAGAATACAGGTAGATAAAACATCATGAAATATTTTTTGGGGCTCCGCGAGAAATAAATCTTTAAAAAAAGGCTCCATGGCTGAAAAAGTTTGGGAACCGCTGCTCTACAGTCATACCACAGAATAGATTAAACCAGAAGTGACACTCTTAGTTTTTGCTGATAACAAGCTTATGTCGCTCAGTGTTGCCACTTAAGAAAAAAAAATATATTCCCTTTTTTCTTTACATACGGTCACATTGTTCAACACCATTATTAATCGTTTGTTTGTAAACACAATGTTTATAAACATGGTTTATTGGTAAACAAACCGCCTACACATGTCATAAATCTGTAGCGACGCACTGATTATTCGTGAATTGTGGTTTGTCTGCGCATCATGTNTATTCGTGAATTGTGGTTTGTCTGCGCATCATGTGTGTTGTGTTCCGTTAACCGTTGTTGTGATACATTTTATAATTTTATTAATGAATTAGAAAATATTTTTATTAATAACTTTTTCACACTTGCTATTGTAGATGGAGTTGGAGCCGAATTAAAAAATTATTTTTGTATTGTACCTTTTAACCACCCATGTAAATGTTTTGATAAATTGTATTTAATTAATTTGTTTACAAGATTTAGAATATTTACAGCTATAAAATTTTTAAATAAAAATTTAATGTCTGAGAAAAAAATTAAAAATAGGAAATTGTCTATTTTAACTCATCTATAGATTATTTATTTAAGTATATGATATTTGTAAATTATTGTAATATATGTTTTAAATAAATTTAATATTATGTGGATATTGAATAATTTTTTTTTTTCCTAAATAAGTCTTTATTAAATATACATAAAATAAAAAATATATTAAACAAACTAATTACACATAATGAAAACATTAATTGAAAGTTTTAAAATGGTGTTATATGTTTAGAAATAATAATAAAATAAATCCAAAAAATTTACTATGCAAATTTTCTAAAATAATTAGCATGTAAATAATACATTTAGAGTTCAAATCAACCGCCGATGTACAATTATTGTACAGTACAATGAATTATATGCATACAATTATTTATTTTATTGTTTTTATGGTAACACTGAGCGACATAAGCTCAAAATTACCGTACTCCCATAAGAATACATGTAATTTTTTTATCAGTGTCCATTCTGGTTTAATCTATTCTGTGGT
>NW_026099575.1:9424077-9435843 GCF_025091365.1 Daktulosphaira vitifoliae | reverse complement strand
AAATTTTGAATAATTCTTATCAGTTTGTTTAATCTCTACAGTCATACCACATATAAACATATATCTGAAGTTATAAACACACAAATATGGCTCGAGACTATTATCATTTTAAAAATAGAATATAAATGTAAAACAAAACACTGTCAAAGTGTATAAATAAATATCAATAAAATAAATAGGATAATGTTTATCATTTCACGACAATTTTATTGACATTTGACAAAATTTAAAACATCGACCAGAAATTAACGATATAGCACATACTAAGTTGAAACTGAAAGTTATTGCTATAGCTGTTAAAATGGTAATTTGTAATTTTCCGTAATAAACCGTTTACCAACCAATCTAGTATTTAATACATTACCTATAATGAATTAAGATAGTGCTAACATGTACCCATTCACGTTTATTTCATTTATGTTTTAACGATTTGAAAACAATGATTGTAAGATTATTTTATTACTGCATAAAGTTTATTGTTTATTTACAAAAAATATAACAGTATCTAATAATACACTTATCGATTATATGACTATGAAATTTAATTTATGTAAGAACTTAGAAGTGTCAGTAAAAATATTTGAGTAATAGTTTGGAAGTTGGAAGGAGCAAGGCCGTATCTGGGAGAGTTGGAGTTTTAGTTGCATTATATAATAATTAGAAAATACATATTTTTAACACAGTTAAAACATCACAATATTTGTATTCCGTCCCGCAAAACTATGTTATAGTTAAGGCTTTTGAAAAGTAGTGTTGGGGTGAAATTCCCCACATTTCCTCATTTAGGTTTTTAATTNCTTTTGAAAAGTAGTGTTGGGGTGAAATTCCCCACATTTCCTCATTTAGGTTTTTAATTTATCTATTGATCAAATTACGACTATATCACTGTTGATAATGTATAAAGTTAAAAGTTCAACAAAATAATTGTGAAATATTGTATGTAGAAAATATAACGTGCAATGGGGGGTGTGGGGGCGGAGCCCCCCACGTTATTATCTATTCATAATATAGGCGTATATTTTCAACCCTCATTCGGCACCCGAAGGGGGTAAGTAAATCTTACGAAACTCAACAAAAATCATTATTATCTAAAAATAAACAAAATTAGGGGGTGCCGCTATGTTTTGTTCAATTTTTTTTTTTAGCCTTAGTAGATAAGGACCAGCCTAGCGTATACCCATAAACATTTTTAGGACTACACCACTGATTGTTGGTAATTTATTGAAATTTCAGATATTTTACAATAAAATTTTAATAAATGTACTTACAACTGGGATCAGTCTGAAAGCTAAACAGGAAGTATTGTTCATCGTACTGTATTTTATTACTATCGAAAATTGTATTTCATTTTCAAAAGACATTGCATCACCATAAATGGTTTAAACAATTTTCCCGTAACACATTGATTATATAAATACAATTAATGTTAAAAAGATAAATAATACAAGTTTAATTAATAATTATTAATATAATAAACACAAATATAGAACATTCAGTTTATCACAATGTATTGAATAACTCGAATTTACTAAGAAAATGTCTATGTGTACTGTTTCCATAGTAATTTTAACTTAGAATTATCAAAAATAATTTACTATTATAACATCTATTATAGAATCGAGGTTTGACAGGCTGAAAAGTAAACAATATAAATCAAAATAAAATCCAAGATAACAACTAACGAAAAACTTACAGTACCATAATGGAGGAACGGCGAACAGCAAAGGAGGGCAAGCACTGGCTAAAAAAAAAACCAATAGCATAGCACTATCAACACATCGCGGGTAAAACAGAATGGAAAATTTTTGTAGCTTTACCAGAGGCTGTGCACAATCTAAAATTTACAAATCACATTAATTAATATGGTCACAACTACAATGCGAAAAAAAAATTTTTAATATTTTATTTGCTGTACAATTGCTAATACACATTTTAATAGATAATCATGTCATTGCCATTATACGTTCATTAGAGTGGCCATTATTTACACATGAAGGAAAATTTTTATGTGAAGCTTCAGGAGCGCCAGGCGTAAGTTTGTTTCTTTATGTCTTTATGTCTAACTTCATACTACATGATTAACTGGGCGCGCATAAAGGTCAAAGTTTTGGAAAAATAAGAAAAATTTCAGTGTTTTACATTTTTAGGCTACAGATTTAGTTTTACGAAAAATATTTTTATTTGAATCCTTAAATCCGCCACTGATTCTGATAAAGCTCAAATATGAAATTTAGGGGTGCAGCTAACTTGTTTGTTAAACAAAGGCAGTCAACTAAGTCAGAGCGAGCCTGCCTACAGTAATATGATTAAAAAAAAATTTGGGTCAAGGGTTGCCGGTTTGTAACTGGACCGGAAAAGTACAGAAAACTCAGTGGGCCAAATTTGTCCAATCCGGCCCTGTATAGTAATTATTAATACTTATTTAATTTTAATTTAAGGATACTTCAACAGCTAATGATTTAGTAGAAAATATTAATGAAATTAATTCAAATGTTAATCTAGATAATAATGATATTGTGTTAGTTCCCAATCAAGAAGTAATTATAATTTTTAATTTGTTATTAAATTAAAATATAAATTACTATTGAATGAATTGAAAATGTATTATCATTATAAAAAGTCATGAGCAAATATTATTATATTATAATAATAATATTATGGGTTTAATAATATAATAATATTATTAGGACCTTGATGGCTTAAGAAAGATAATAATATTACTCCTAAAGAAAAACACCCGTGTACGTCAACGAAATACATCTGAATAGATAGACAACAAATCTAAAAAAATGTTAAACTTGGGTTTAGAGCATACAAACAGAATGGGGAAAAAGATAAAAGTAAAACAAATGGGTGTACCATGTAAATGCAAAAAGAAATGCTCCAAAAAAGTTAGCGAGGAAATACATAAGGAAATATTTGGTGAATACTGGGGTTTAGGGGACCATTCAAGACAATGAGACTCTTAGTAAACAAGAACATTGCTAGAGATCAAAAAAATATTGATAAACAACGATAAATTAATAACCCTGAGTTGTATTGCCGTTTTTGATTTGCAAAAAGTTCTGACTACACCCCATGGTAAAGCAAGTTCTTTTTATTATAAGCGAAAAATTGCAGTTTATAATTTCACGGTATATGATATTGGTACAAAATTAGGTTATTGTTATATATGGAATAAGTCAGAGGCAAAACGAGGGTCGAATGAGATAGGTACATGCTTAATGAAGTTTTTGAAGTACATGACTAAAGAAGTAAAAGAATTTTGCTTCTATTCGGATAATTGCAGTGGTCAAAACAGAAATCGTTTCATTTTTGCAATGTTGGAGTATGCAGCCTTCACCCTAAAAATTTAAATCACACATAGATTTTAAGAAAAGGGGCATACCCAAAATGAGGGTGATATCATGCATGCATGCATAGAAAATGCTCAAAAAGGTAAAACTATATATGTCCCTGCTCGATGGGTAACATTAATAAGCTGTGCGAAAATTACTGGAAAACCGTACAGTGATTAAGGTATCAAATGAAGATATTTTGGATTTCAAATCATTAATTGATGACAAATTGTGTAATTGGACAACAGCTCGTGACGTTAGCAACATCAAGTGGAATACCATTAGAGAAATAGCTGTGATTTTTGAAAAGCCATTTGAACTATGCATAAAATATGATTTAAGTGCTTCAGACTTTGTTGAAATCGATATATCAAGAAAAGAAAAACAAAGGGGAAAACATCAACCTCGCTTTAAACCAATAAAAGCATACAATGGAAAATTACATATTGGAAAACCAAAGATTGCAGATTTGTTATCACTATGCTCAATGGGACTTGTTCCATCAACATACGATGATTTCTATAAGTCTCTTGAATCAACATAACAGTATAATATTATATTTTGTTTTTAATTATTTACTTTTTATTATTATAATATTTTGAATACTATGATGTTGTAAAAAGTTAATTTGATTTTATTTTGTTAATAAATCTGTGATAAAAGTAATAATATTATTTTGTGTTATTTAATTTTATTAATTATTTTATTCTCTTAAAGAATAATATTATTATGATGTTTTTGTATTATTAATTAAAAGGATTAAAATTCAAGTATTAAATTCATTAAAAATTAAATCATGATGTATTATAATTATTATTACTTAGTATTCCACGTCATTTTTCCCAAAATATATTTTTATGTTTATTCAACTTTTTTTATAGCTATTCGCCCACAATAAAGGTTGTAAGTATAGATACTACTTTTTTAATAAGTAGTATGTCTTAAAAAACCCTGAAGTCATAATTTTTTTTAAAAACTGAATCTTGTAATAATTATGGTATCCTTCATTCTACCAGTGATGTTTTTTAAAAGTATTGGTCTACACTGTAGACCAATACTTTTAAAAAACACTGTAGACTCTACAAGTTGAGACATTATATAAACACAGTCATGTGGACACAACAAACACACAGTCTGAAAGCTAAAAAGTCAAATTAATTAATACTGCTGTTAAGAAAAAGGTAATAACCGAGATTGCTGTATAATAGTCGATATATGTACACAAAAATTGAAATATATATATATATATATATATATATATATATAATGTGTGATCTGATGTATCACATATTACACCTTGCACTCAACAATAAATTAAATACCGATCGACTATATGTTTAACGTGTACAGAGCAGATAAATTTATTTCTAACAACAAAATTAATTTTATTAAATGAATCTAAATTAGTTACCCGTGTAATACAACTATTATGAATAATAGCCAGCACTATTGGCCAATGGGTCAAGACGCTATTCGACCAGTCATCCGGACAAAACAAAAGCCGCACAGACTGAAAATTACAAAATCAAATTAATTAATACTGCCATTACCATGATTATATCAACAATTTAAAAATTATACTATTAATATTGCAATTGCATTGAAATTGTCAATAACACTTTTCAATAAGAATTAATCGTAAAGGGAATAACAAATATAAATGTAGTATATTCAAACAAAAACCAACCCAGCACAGGGGGGTCGCGGCATAGTTGAATGAAGTATAATAATATCTGACAGTAATTAAAATCACTATAAAAAAAAAAAACGGTTCGATGCAAATCTTTAGATAATGTTTAAATTTAAAAAATTGGTGGATTATTCAANAAACGCTTCGATGCAAATCTTTAGATAGTGTTTAATTTTAAAAAATTGGTGGATTATTCCAAAAGCTTCATAAACTGCTAGTTCCTTATTAATATCCTGATTAAGATAAAGTATGTCGAATGAAAAAGGGATTATTAAAAAATAGTATTTCCTATAAAAAAATTATATTGATCAATACACTTTTCAAGAAGTTATAGCATTATACAGTTAAAAATGTAAAAAATAAAATTGAGAATTTTCACACAATAATAACAGTTGGTAGCCATTTTCACTGTGAAGACAAAATAAAGTCTGAAATTTTATTTAACATAATAAAGTAGATTACATTAGCTTTAATTTAAGATATATATAAAAGTGTCAGACCTTCCGGAACACTTTCAAAAGTTACGTTGAAAAAGTTCTACTTTCTATATGCATTTTTTATATTTGAAGCCCCCCCATATATAGGGAAATAGTCTGATTTAAAAAAAAAGTATATCCAATGAAAGATGTATATAAATACTACTTCTCATGAAAAAATTGTATTGATCCATACATTTTTTAAAAAGTTATAGCACTTTAAAGTAAAAAATGTAAATTATAAAATCGAAAATTTTCACACAAAAATAGCATTCGGTAGCCGTTTTCACCATGAAGACAAGTCCAGAGGTCAAATTTTTTTTTTTCAAATTAAAGTATATTACATTAGCTTTAATTTAAGATATATATAAAAGTGTCAGACCTTCCGGAACATTTTCAAAAGTTAAGTTGAAAAAGTTAATTTTTTGTGAAAAAGTTGTCATTTTAAATCCCCCCCTGTGGGCAGGTTAAGTGTCAAATTTACAAAAAAAATATACCAAATGATAGGTAAAGACATCAAGCATCTATATAAAAAAAAATTATATTGATATGTTCATTTTTGAAAAAGTTACGGCAGTTTTTAGTAAAAAAAATTGAAAAAATTTCGAAAATTAGCGATTTTTAAATTTGTAATTTTTTTGGAGGTTTCCCCCATTTACGGGGAATGAGGGAATTTTTTTCAATTTTTGAGGATAATGTCTTCAACTAGATACGATTTGTGATCTTTTGACGTATCATTGAAAGAAATCGGTTCGGTGAGAGCTGAGAAAAAGTGGTAACACACACACAAAAAAAAAAACACACATCTTAGTAAAACCAATACCTTCTCAGCTTCGCATCGAAGCTAAAATTAAATATATATATATATATAGAGAGAGAGAGAGAGAGAGAGAGAAATTGTATAGATTGATGTAGTACAAAATGCACCAATAAATAAAATACAATTTCCCATTTCTCTAATAATATTAACAATTATTATAATTCAAAAATAATCATAAAGGGAACAACAAATACATTCAAACAAAAAATTAAAAATATAAAGATTGCAAAATTAAAATAATTTTCAAAACACATTAATTATTGCCATCAATACTATTAAAAAACAACAGTCAATTACACATTTTAATAATAAAACACCACAAAGATGTTAACGAATGTGAATATAAATTAAAACCTTATGAATATGTTCAATATACATTGTAACATTGTAATCACAAATAGATAAAATACTGACCTAATTTTATTTAATAAAAAAAAAAAATTTACCCGTGTAATAAATCCTCATTCATTATAGCAAGCAGCACTTTTGGTCAACGGGTCAAGCAGCTTTTCAATCAGTCGTTTGGACACGACAGAAGCACAGTTTAAAAATTACAAAATCAAATAAATTAATACTGCCATTACCATGATTATATTAACAATTTAAAAATAATATCATCATTATTACAATTGTCATCAAATTGTCAATTATCACAACTCTCAATAACTAATAATCATTAAGGAAACAACAAATATATACACGCAAACAAAATATGAATATAAATAAAGTTGAAAAATTTAAATGTACACAACAGATTAATTATTAGCCATTAAAAATAAATATTTAATTATTACAACTACTGTACAACAATAGTCAATTACACATTTTAATAAATATTCGAGAATACCACAAAGATGTTAATGAGTGTGAATAAATAAATATGATAACAATAAGAATTTGTTGAATTTATTCAATACGCATTACACCACATTGCAGTCACCAATAGATAAAATATTGACAGACTACTTTATTTAACAGATAAAAATAATAAATTACCCGTGTAATAAATCCGTTGTCGATCAGAGTTGATCGAACGGGTTGAGCCACTATTCGACCGCAGTCCTCGGAACACAACAAACGCCATCTAAAAATTACAAAATCGAATTAAACAATAACGCCATTGTCATTGAAATATCAACAATTTAAAAAATATGTTTATTAGGATCGCTGGAAAATTACCGATCACACGTTTCGACTAATAATCGCAATAGAACTACATAATTTACAAATGACATTAATCAACAGTCATTACTGTCGTACATCGACCGTCGAAAAAATATTTAAGCGGAACCACAAACATTAAGTTCTGGCAAACATCATAAATTAAAAAATTGGAATATCACAAAATCAAAACACACGTTTCATAATAAATAAATATGCGTTACCCGCGATATAAATCAGTTCTTGGTCGTCAAGACACAACAAACGCCATTTATAAATTACAGAATCATATATGGGAAGGACAGGGCGACGGACGAAACTCGAATTATCATGAAAATAAACGACGAAGTAACGGACGACGATGGCGCGAAAAACAAAACCGTGACGTCGACGCGCTGATAACGACGTTTTAGCGGGAACACGATAACGGATAGCAAAAAATTCGCGTGGCGATCGGAAACAATAAGCGCCGTCATTGGGCGCCGGTCTCGAGACCAAAGAAAAAAAACGTGAATTTTAAAGCAGAAAAAACGAAAAATTCTTCCAGATGGCTCATATTTAGAAGGGCTTACGAAAATAGGATATAGAGAGAGACGAAAATTACGTCAATAGGATATAGAGGGAGATATAATTATTGTCAATATATCGCACAGGCCAATGTATGTTAACAGCATTATCTATGTTAATTCTACCACAGATTATATAAATGCATACACTATTAATATTTTATAGGGAATGAATGGTGATATCACAGAATAAACAGAATGGACACTGATAAATTTAATGGTAACTTACTACCAGTTATTTTGTGGGAATAATTACCAATAAGATAAATATTAGTCCGTTGTACTTTAAAAGACGTCTAAAAGTATTGTACGTTTGTGATTAAAACGTATCATTTAATAAATAACAATAAATAGGTAAAATATGATTAAACATATTCACAAATTATCTGCTGCATTTATACCACACAAATTATGTCAGTTGTCGAAAATAACTCAAATATACTCATCTTTAATAATAATATAATTGGTACTATCTTAAAGTAACTCAGTAAACCAAAATTAATATATTGATACGACAAAATGTAATAATACAATAAATCTTGTTAGGTTTGTAATTAACTGTCGATAAAATAATAAATCTAATAGAATAATTATATTAGATTTATTATTATACAATAATTATTATTGTACTTGGCATAAAAAATTGAACTTTTAGAATCTTTTTTTTTAACGAATATTCGTTTTCCAAAGAATGAAAATAAATAAGTAAAAATCAACAAAATCAGTTATAACGTATTTTTAAGACTTTTACATGAGTTTTACTGTATGTAGTGTTTTTGTGGGCTATTTATTAAGAAAACAATATTGGAGTTATTATTTTTGAATTTCTTGTAAAATTTCCTTTACTTGAGTTTTAATTTTATAATTCTAAGTTAGCAAAAAAAAAGTTATGAGACATGGATCAGTTATTTCCATTAAATTTGACTCTTCGACTCAACTTAATAGGCCCGGGAGCACGGGTTAATCTAAACGGTCCCAAATTTTGCAGTTCATTTTTTTGACCGTTAAAAAAAATTAAGGGGTAACGTAAAAAGAAAAGGCATTCGATTTTTGAGGGCCACCCTAGTGTTGATGTAATACAAAAACACGATACATTTGAGACATAATTCACCTATCAGTGACACTTAAATTTAATAATATAACATTTTGATTACATCAATAAGTCACGACACCATTGTATCTTTAGACGTCGTCTATGATTGTCTAGTATAGAGTTATTATACAATTTATTGGTAAGACTATTTGACTGATTTTGTTATCCATTATAAAAACGTTTATAAAATTGAAGAGTTTTCTCTGTTAATTTTTTTATGAAGGTCATAATTTCAATTATAGTTCGTTGTATAACGGAATGCATGGGTAATTTTTCTAAGTGCAATATTCTTACAATTTCGACCAAATTGGTTTTATGATTGATTTATACATTAAGATTTTGATTTTCAGGTTAGTATGTCATTAAATTATTACGAACGAGCGAAGAAAGCAGAGTTATAAGTTTAAAAGAGGTCTGTTTTTACGAATATGGTTGGTCCATGTTAATCGTTTGTCAAGGGTTAAACCTAAATATTTCACTGTATCGAAGGAGGAAATGGTAGTTTTATTTAGAGTGACCTCAGTACGGGCGGAGAAGTGACTTTAAGTAAAAGTTGTGTGTACCGATTTGTTCTGATTAGGTTTTATACGCTATTTATTATACCATGCGATTATCAGGTTAAGGTAGCTTGCAAGCTAGCAGACCTTCATATGGCAACATCTAAGTTTTCATGTGTTGAGATAATGGCATTTTATTAAAAAGATGTATTTGTATTTATTGAAGTAATTGTAAACGGAGGCCAACTTATCATAGTATTAGCAGCTGTCATTGTAGATATATAATGTAGTATCACATTTTAATAAATGTAATAAATAATACATATACTTAAAAAAAATATATCACCAAATCAATGTTCTCCCGTCGATAAGATGAATAAAAAATAATACCCTTACACAAAATTCAACTACCCTTTTACGTATTTCATAAAACGCCCACGTAAAATATTTTATCACATTTACCAATCAAGTACAACAAAAAATATCCTAAAAATCTCACCAGAAATCGCTAAACTTGTTTTTTGGGCAATAAAAAGGCCATTTTTTCCCAAAGAAAAAGCTCTCTCCTCTTCCTAGTAAATGTTCACATACATGGAATCTGCGTCAGCATATAGTTCGTTCTTAGTTATAATTCATATCAGATCTGTATTATTTTACATTCCATTTTTTAATCGCTCAGACTTAAAAGAATTATTATATATTTTATTTTAGGCCGAACACTTTTGGTGATACAAACATTTCAACACATAAAACGTATTGGTATTTGGATTATTTATTTTTATTATTTACCTTAACACAAATAAAAACTTAATTAGATTGCATTGTGTTTTATTAATAATTGGAGCGCCATAACCTGGTTAAACAGAGTACTAACATTATAATATCGTAGTCAAGGTTTCAACTAATTATAAGCGTTCTCTAAAGTGTCTCTCTACTTGTCGACCAGCCAGTCTGATCTCTGTCACAACGCGAGCAATTGGAGTATAAGACACTAGTATCATCTATTGTGCAAAGAACTGAATTAAGCTCGCATCTACCCTAGATCATTCTATGGATGACTGAAGAGACTTAGGCCATTTGGAAATAGTTTATTGCACAAGAAAGTTGTGTTATATAGAATTTCTTTATTGGTCTTACAAATCGTTAGATTAAAATTGCGTTAATATAAAACATTACGTACAAGACCAAAGAACATACCACATAAACATACAAAAGACTGTTGGAAATAGTCAATATGTTCGACTTGCGATTATCGCGTTGATTTCAAGATTTTTGAATTTTGATTTCGACGCGACTGAGACCTCTAGACTAATTTAGCTTCCACAAGAGCTTGTATGTTCTTCGTTCGCTGGTTAGACTAAAAGTCCCCATGAATTTTTAGTTTACTAGATCTTTTATACTAATTTTTTACCGATATTTTGGCCAACAACAAATAACGATGTTAAAACAAATTTTTTCATTAATTCAAAAATAAATGTTATTTAACAGTTGCCATAGATTGTTTTCAGCCAATATTTAAATTATATTTTTTCGAAATATACAGAGTGATTGACTAACAATGCCTCACGGAATTTTCTTTAAAATATTGGTGTTATCATATATGTAATTATTTTATTTGTTATAAATCTTTGTTGAGCTACTTAGCAAGAAAAATAAAGATTCCACATTCATCCCTTAACCCTCTATATTTATATTCATCCCTCAAATCAATATCAACTTTAGTTTTTCAAGTAGTAACCCATTTTTTTTATTAATCTGTTAAGCATAAAAAATAAAATTCTCAAAAAAAAAAAAATCAATTTTTGTAAATATGAAAAAATTAATTTTTTGAGAAAAAGTGGTTCATTTTAAATCCCCCCATGTGGGCAAGTAAAGGGTCAGTATGGAAAAAAACTATACCAAATGATAGGTAAAGACATCTTGCATCTATAAAAAAAATAATTATATTGATTTGGTTATTTTTAAAAAATTATGGCAATTTTAAGTAAAAAAAATTGAAAAATTTTCGAAAATTAGCGATTTTAAATTCGTAATTTTTTTGGAAGTTTCCCCCATTTACGGGGAACGAGGGAATTTTTTTCAATTTTTGAGGGTAATGTCTTTGATTAGATACGATTTGTGATCT
>NW_026099575.1:9411711-9423977 GCF_025091365.1 Daktulosphaira vitifoliae | reverse complement strand
CAATAAAAAAATAATAATTATTTATCAAAAAGAGAATAATCTTTTTTAATTTCTTGTTATATTTTATATCTAATCTTTTTCTCGTTACTTGATAATTAGTTTAATTAATCTTAATAGTGTCTACAGTTATTAATTTCACCTGTAGACTGTCTTGATGTTTGGGGTTCTTCTGGACTATCAACGACTAAATTGGAACTCAAGAAACGACGATTCCAGAATTCTTCAACTCTGCGTTTCACAACATTCATATTTGTTTCATAAATATGACTATCCGTATTATTTTCGCTTGCCATATTAGTAATTAGTTAAATAACTCTGAATACTTACACGAAATGATAGCTTATTTGACGAGCAAACACAAAGTGATCCCAATATCAACATAGACAACGTTTATATATGATAAAGTCATGATTGTCATAGCGAGTTAATTCGTTGAATTCTTTTATTATAAGCCACTTAATATTTGAAAATTGAAAATAATTGTTAGTTATATGATATATTATTAATCAAAATCAGTCCAGCGAGAGCTGAGATTGAATGGTAACAGACAAAAAAAATAAATTATACACATTATAGTAAATATCGAAGTTAAAACTATTAATTTTTTAATTAACTCATAATAAATGTAGGAATAGTAAACAATTAAATAGTATAGTAGTTATTATACAAATTATTAAAAACATTTATTTTTTAATACTCTGGTTGGGTTTTAGTTTTGAATTTTATTAAAATTTAATTATTTCCATCATTAGCTGCATTTTGACTTTTTAACTTTGCTACTTAAGTATGAAATTTTGTCATATTAGAACTGATAAATTTTATTGTATATTAAGAAAAATTATTACATTTGATTTTACCATTATAAAAAAAATCAATTTTTTATACTATACTAAAGTTTTAACTATATTGAAATTATTTATATATTACGAATTAAATAAATAGAAATAAAACGTGTGTAATATAAGTGGTAAGAACATAGTAATAAATGTTCTTACAACTCAGACTCGTTAAAGATTTCCACGATACTCCTCTCTCAGGTCATCAAGGAGTAGAACGGACTCTTAGTAAGCTCAGAATCGAATACCGTTGGACAGGTATGAGAAAACAAGTAGAAAAGTATATCAAGACTTATCCTACATGTCAATTGACCAAGGTGTCAAATAAATCAGCCAAGGAACCAATGGTAATAACTTCTACATCATTAAGAGCGTTTGAAAAATTTTTTCTAGATATCGTTGGTCCTCTTACTAAATCAAGTAGTTGTAACAATTTTTTTATCATCACACTACAAGATTGATCTGACAAAATTTTCATGGGCCATACCAACAAAAAATCATGAGGCCAACACTGTAGCCTACCATTTTGTGACTCAATTTGTTTGGTATACCTCAGCAAATAGTCACAGATTGCGGTACAGAATTTCTAAGTCAAGTTTTCGCAGAAGTATGTCGGTTGTTGAAAATAAAAAAGTCATCAACTACTCCGTATCATCCTCAGAGTAATGGCAGTCTAGAAAGGAGCAGCCATTGAACCCTAGGCGAATACCTCAGAAGTTTTGTTGCGAAAGATCAATCAGACTGGGACGAATACATTCCATTCGCATTGTTTGCCTACAATTCCAGTATCCACTCGTCTACAGGTTATCAACCCTATAAACAAGTCTATGGTAGACAGATACACATTCCTAATTCGTTGTCGAAACCTCCAGAACCCCAGTAAAATTTCTCTAATTACCAATTCGAACTCAAACGGAGACTTCAAGAAACAAATGAAGTCGCACGCAATCGATTAATCGCTAATAAAAACAAAGCTAAAAGTCAATACGACAAAAACGCACATTCTTTAGAAATTAAGTNTGTCAATACGACAAAAACGCATATTCTTTAGAAATTAAGGAAGGTCACATGGTTTACTTACAAAATAAAGCAGCTCACAATAAACTCACACCCAATTGGATAGGTCCATTTGAGGTTCTCGAAATCCACCCTAACCAGGTCAATGTAGCGATTAAGCGGAGGGGGAAAAGACATTTAGTTCATAAAAATTTATTAAAAAAACATTTCTCTTAAATCCATAATATAAAAAATTTTTTTGTATTTCTAGTACATACACCAATGCAGAAATTCTAATTCACCCACCGGACAATCTAGCACAAATAGACATACTAACTCCTCACATTGGAATGTATTATGAAAAGAAATCTAATGTCAAACTACACAGCAGCGACTGGACAATAGTGACATTCTTGGACACATCACAGTATNCTGTATATGTTATAAAAAACAATAATTTTTCATATGATTTATGATTTATTTAATGAATATTGGAGTCTGGGTTCTCGTACTCGAAGAGTAGATTTCATTGGATCATTAGTGTCTAAAAGAAGTGTAATAAGTTCTAGGAAACGAAATCAAAATTCTTTAAAAATAAGAAATGTCACTTATGAATATTATTTCAATCATGATGGAAGACCTAAAAAGTGCTGCAAAAAATGTTTTCTGACTACATTACATGAAAATGAGAAGTTTGTCCGTACAGCTATTGAAAATAAAAATTGTAGTCCATCTGGTATTACCAAGTTAGATGGTCGTGGAAAAAGATGTCCTGTTAACAAAACTACAGAAGAAGCAATTTTATATGTTCAAAAACATATTTCAACATTCCCAACATATGAAAGTCACTATACTCGCCGTACTAATGATACAAAGTATTTACCATCACATTTAAATCTTACTTTGATGTACAAATTATACCGTTCTGAAAACTAATGATGAAAACAAAAAAAATTGATTGAAGATCGTGATCACCATGTAAAAAATGCTGATGATGCATATAATACAAAAAAAATTGACAAAGATAAATCTAAATTAGACCCTTCAATCCTTTGTCTAACTTTTGATTTACAACAATGCTTGCCAACCCCATTTCTTGAAACGTCTGTTGCTTTTTATAAAAGATTGTATTGGACTTATAATCTTTCTACACATAATCTGGCTACTGGTCAGGCATCTTGTTACTTGTGGCACGAAACAATTGCTCGAAGAGGTGCTAACGAAATAGCATCATGTATTTATAAAGAACTTTCAAATATATCAAATAATGTGAAAACAATAATACTTTATTCAGACTCTTGTGCAGGCCAAAACAAAAATTCATACCTTTCTGCTATGTTTTTTACTATTCTTGAAAAAAAAAAATATATTGAACAAATATATCACAAGTTTTTAACTCCTGGTCACACTTATATGGAGTGCGACTCAGATCACTCGCTAATAGAAAAACAGAAGACACATTCCGCACTTCAAATTGCACATCCAAGAGACTGGGCTACACTTATAAGCTGTACAAACAAAAAGAAACCTTTTCTTGTGCATGAAATGGATCAGGAACATTTTTTTAATTTTGAAAAATTATTGAAAGGACCTTTAGTAGTACGCAAAAAAGATGAAAATGGAAATANAAAAAAATATGAAAATGGAAATAAATTTGTTTGGCATGATGTTGCCTGGTTGCAATATAGAAGTAGTAACATTGGTACATTATACTACAAAACAAGTTTATCTGAAGATGAACCGTTTAAAATAGTAAATCTAAAAAGAAGAGGCCGTGTAAATAATTTTACATTGCAAAAAATGTATAATTCACCAGTTCCAATATCTAAAGAAAAAAAAAGAGATCTACTCCAACTTCTCCCGTTAATACCAAATATTTACCATGATTTTTATAAAAATTTGAATAGTGATTCTACTGAGAAACAAGATTATGATCCAGATCTTGATGAAGATTTGTCTATTGATAATGATGATTAATTTTTTTATTTTAATTTCTTATAATTTTTTTACTTTTATTCTTTGTACTATTTTATTTTATATTATGTTTGTTCTATATCATAATAATATTATGATACATACACATTATTATATGTGTACAGTTAAATTATACTCAGAGGAATGAATGTATTAATCAAATGTGAAACAAAATTTTAAATAATATATCAAAATATTATTTTTAAATTAATTTGTTATACTAATTATTAATAAAGTAAGGTTTTACTAGAAAAACAATTTTTTTTTATGATTCTATTTCAACAAAAATAAATGTAAAGGTTATACCCTAGTATTTTGTTATTGTTTCCTTGATACGAATTTATTGAAATTCTAAGTTAAGTCAAAACGTATAGAATCTAAAAGTCATAAGTCATGATCGTAATGACTTATGTCAAAAGTTCAAAAATAAAAATGGCTCAAGTGCATTTATCTTGTAATTGCTAAATATGTACATATATCTATTACTACACATTTGTTTGACATGAAAAACTAATAATAAAAATATTTGATATAGGAATATAAACATTTAATTTACACTTGTAGCAATTTTCAAAATTTTATTTGTTTGTATTGAAAACCACCAAAAATTGACTTAAGCCCTTCTTCCCTGGAACCAAAGAAATATNCAATCACTTCGTAAAGTAAGAACTGATATATTTAACTGATTTTTCACTGTATTTAAGAATAATTCAAATTTCTCTTTTACTTCTGATTTTTGTTTCATAAAATATTCATATGTATACTTAGAGTAATCATCTTTGAATATAACAAAGTATCTTTTACCACCAAGAGAATTTTCTTCCATGGTACCACAAACATCACTGTGAATTATCTGACCTGGTTTTGTTGTTTTGGTTCTGCTCAGTGTAAATGGTTCTCTGTGTTGTTTACCATAAATGCAAGCTTCACAGAAAAATTTGTTTTCCATATCTATGAATTGAATACCCATATGCCTTAGGTAATTTCTAACATATTGAACATTCTGATGACCTAGTTTTTCATGCCACTGTTGTAATGTAAGAATTTTTTCAGCAATATTCACTTGATCTATCTCTTGCGAAATCCTTATTTTAAAAATCATCGAAAACAATTTATTCCCACGAATTCCAACAGCAACTTTTATTTCCTCTTTTAAATGTACAAACATTTTTGTCTGTTATCATTATTATACCTTTCATCAAGGCACGCTCCACATGAAAACAAATTTACTTTGAGTTCAGGTACATGTAAAACATTTGACAAATAACTGTCAACCCATTTTTCGCCAATTTTTGCTTGAACATATATATTACCTTTACCAATAGCCATAATATATTTACCATCACCAATACGTACTGGCAACTGAATCTTGAACNTCATCACCAATACGTACTGACAACTGAATCTTGAACGACTCATAAGTTCAAAACCACTCTCATCTACTGGTCATGTGATCACTTGCACCGGAGTCCACATACCATTTATCAAAATCACTAATTTTGCTTACCATTGAATTAATGCCTATTAGTGCATTACTAAAATTCGATTCGTTTTTATTCTTTCCGTCTTGTTCTTTCTTCAAAATCCTATAGTGAGCCAAAGGTAAGGTTTTGGTTGTAATATAATATAATAAATAAAATTGGGTATGTTGATTAATTAATTTGAATTTTGAGCATTTGAATAAATTTAATTATCTTACTTTCGGTTACTATAATTCAGTTTGTTTAATATTATTGGGGTCGTGGAGTCCGAGGGTTTTAGAGTGTGACAATACAATTTAATAAAAGGATTATGATAAATATTGAGATTTAATGTGTGTATCAAATTTAAAAATTTTGGTGAATCATTTGAATATTCTCACGTTTCAAAGGCACGAGCTTAAGTCGGCAACTATGAAACGCAATAAGAAAATGAGTAGGTACGATCTTTGGTCAAGCACTTCGAACGTATTTAATAATTCTTTTGACAAACCAGTCAATAAATTTAGTATGTGTATTAAACTTATAAAATTGGTAAGTCACTTGAATGGTCTCACGTTTCAAAGAGGACGATCTTATGTCGGCAATTATGAAACGTAATAAGAAAATGAGTAGGTACGATTTTTGGTCAAGCACTTCGAACGCATTTAATAATTCTCCTGACAAACCAGTTATAAATTTAGTATGTGTAAAGATAAATTAATTATTATTGTTTTGACATTTTCTTCTCGGATTAAATAATTCCAAATTATATTAAGGGATAATATATTACATTGCTTGTGGTACATTTGATTTTTGTTAGGGATAGTGTTACTTAATACATTGTCTTTGTAGATTAATTCACAGTGTTTACATTTATGATACAGATATTAATTTTAAACTGAACAAGTACATACATTGTATTAATTACATCAGTGATTATATTATGATATCAATTTAAGATAATTATTTTGTTTAATGATAAACATTGCGAATAATATTAAATTTGAGCGATGAACGGTATCACAACAATCCAGCAATCACGTTTCCAATGACCTGGTTTCTTACAAAAATTGCAAATTCTTGGTTTTTTATCATTATTTTGTTGATTTCCAAATTTTGAATATTTTTGTTTTTGTGTTCTAAACAATTTTTTCGACGCAAATGCACTATTTTCACCATTATTTTTCTGGATTTCATGGTCATTACTTTGTCTTGTTTCCTCTACCATGAGTCGGGATGTCAAGTTTAACAATGTTTTGTTTTCAGATGATATAGAATCCTATGCACTATAAAAATATTTATAATTTTCTGGCAAGGTCATAAGAATTTTGGTTATAAGCATTGAATCGAATATTGGTACACCTAACTGTTTTAATTGTTTACTCAAGTTTTCTAATTTTGATATATGTTATGCCATAATATCATTTTTATCCATAACATAACTATAAAATTTTTGCTGAATTAATGTAATTGATGTATCAGAGTTTTGTTCATATACACTCAGTAATTTATTCCACATACCTTTCGCTGTGTCACAGTTCATTATGTAATCTAATGACTGCTCATCTACTGACATAACTATAAAACGTTGAGCCTTAGCATCTGTCATTAACCATTTTTGCTGCACTTGTTCTAAACGCAATTGTGCCTCTGTGTCTGTTTCTGTATCATGTTTTATAATTTGAATTGGATATTCATAACTTCCATCTATTACANATTGTTACATAGCTTATAAAGTGGATTCTAAAAACAAAAAATATATGTCACAACTAAAGTTCAGATCAAAGTTGGCTATTGAATTGAGTTAATTTTTGTGTCAGAAAAAGGAAGTTATACTTGTTGTTGAGCTTAGGAAAAAAAAATAATGCACTCCTTGATGTTGGCATACATGTTCTGACTGTAGAAAAATAACGTGGATGTGGTTTTTGTAGTACCAAAGAAAAGCAAAAAAGATCTAACTTAATCTGTAACGAATGCGACAATACATTGTGTAAAAATTACTATGGCCCTTTTCATGGGCAAAAAGAATAATTGTAAAAAAATTTTAGTTACCTATAAATGTATATTATACTTAAAAGACTGAAAAGTTTAGATTCATTTGTAATTTTTTATTAATTTTATAATATAAAAGTATTATAACATATTATGTTGATTGTCAGTTTTATAAAAATTCTGATGTCTTAGTTCATTGATTATTATTAAATTCCATTATATAGAAATTCTATTCTTACATTAAAGATACCTCTAAAATTATCACAATTCATTAGCCTGAAAGGTTACAAATATTATAAAAAATTCGAATTAATTTGCCACAACAAAAAATTTGTAATTTTAAGGGCGCATTAAAAAGAAAAGGGTCGCCAACCTACTAGGCGAGACAATGTATTGTCGGACCACAGTAGGATTTTAAAAAAAAATTAAATTTTGTACATTAAAAACAATTTTAAAATAAATAGAAAAGTATTAAAGAT
Organism: Daktulosphaira vitifoliae; assembly: GCF_025091365.1. Classification (NCBI taxonomy): domain Eukaryota; kingdom Metazoa; phylum Arthropoda; class Insecta; order Hemiptera; family Phylloxeridae; genus Daktulosphaira; species Daktulosphaira vitifoliae. The sequence continues at coordinate 9,416,240 of NW_026099575.1, read as the reverse complement.
TGAAGGCGATGTTCTTTGAGTTGTTGATAGTAGATGTACACCAAAACCTCGTGACAGTTGTCACATAACCATAATAATGAGGGATAAACTTAGACAAGGCCGTTGCCCGTACCTTATAAACGCCATTAAACAAAAAAATTACATATTGAAATTATAGTAGCGGACACTCACGAAAAATATATTCATATACAGGGTGGCCCACCACTCACTGACAACTTAAATAACTTTTGATCCAGTAAATATTTTTAGTTGATTTTTTTTTTAAATAATAGTTAAACGTTAGGTCTATAGCTATATCTTAATAATTAATTTTTTTACATTTTATTAAAAATATTAATTATTTTAAAATTTTAAATAAAATGTAAAAAAAAAATCTAAGATAGCTATTTTGTAGAGTAGAATTTAAGAAAAATTTTAGTAAAAAAATATCTTATTAATATTCAGTAGTAAATATTCTGTAGCGTTTTGAAGTTTGTGAAAATTTGAATTTTCATGTACTATTTTACGGTATTAAACATTGAAATACGTATTGAGAAAAGGACAGAAGAAAACGCTATCTTTTCAATATACTTTTGAATGAGAGTGATAAGTAATAATTGCCTTATCTAATTTCTTATCATGGTATTAATGCCAAGTTTGTAATGTATACACATTATCATCATATGTATACACAGTAATCATGAAAAGATAGCGTTTTCTTCTGTCCTTTTCTCAATACGTATTTCAATGTTTAATACCGTAAAATAGTACATGAAAATTCAAATTTTCACAAACTTCAAAACGCTACAGAATATTTACTACTGAATATTAATAAGATATTTTTTTACTAAAATTTTTCTTAAATTCTACTCTACAAAATAGCTATCTTAGATTTTTTTTTTACATTTTATTTAAAATTTAAAAATAATTAATATTTTTAATAAAATGTAAAAAAATTAATTATTGAAATATAGCTATAGACCTAACGTCTAACTAATATTTTAAAAAAAAATCAGCTAAAAATATTAACTGGATCAAAAGTTATTTAAGTTGTCAGTGAGTGGTGGGCCACCCTGTATATTACAATGTTGCAGCGTACACAACAAAAAAAAAACTCACGCTACGGACGAAAATTAATCGACAACCAGTTCCGATAATGGCTAATTTCCAACCAAATGTCCGGCGTTTGACCCGGCTGTCCGTTGGCGACAACATGGCTAGCCTTTATAGTAGGCAGGGGCGGACTTAGGTATGTGATGGCCCCAGGGCGGACTGCATTGTGGGGGCTCCTTATACATAAACAAGGAAATATATTTTTTTACTTATTAAATAACAGTTATTATCATATATGTGATACCAATGTATACCAAATTTGCGGGGGCCTCTGGGCTGCAGCCCACTCAGCCCTCCCCTAAATACGGCCCTGAGAGTAGGGGACAAAAAAAAATTAAATACCCAGTGCCGGAAATTACTAAGAACAATTTAAATCATAAGGCGACAATGTATGCGGTGAGCAGTGCAAATGACGTTCAAGAGAGCAAAAAAGCGGGGTGAATGTACACACAAATGCCGTCCACGAACCGGTCCGAAGTAGTACACAGCTGACTATCTCGCACGCATACAAACAAATCACATTTTATCATGATTACTTTACTGATTAACGCCATTGCAGTACGCATTCGGCTCAATTCGGCTTGTATATATATATATACAAATAGACAAAAAAATAAACAGATACTTTTTGTCACGTTACAAGCCTTATAAAATAATAGTAAAATAACTGTGAATGTATCAATTTATTTAAGATACATTGAACAAATGACTTTTTCATAGCAAATGTTAAAACTCGTATATGCGACATATCTTTCTGAAAATGTTAGCATACAACAGCCAGTTTTTTTTACATTTGCAAATTTATAGCGCGTACTAGTGACATAACTGTCTCGATATATCCAACTATGTACAACCCGCTATTTTCATATTATAAGATTAAAGTCATCAATTGTTTTGAAAGTGTAACATAAATTAAAACAAACTTTCATATATCGATATGACATTTTATAGGCTGTTCTCAAATCAAATTCATATATATATATATATGCATACATATTCACACAATGAGAACAATGCTTACTGAACACTTTATATATAATATAATATACTATATATAAGTATACATAAATGATAAAAAAAAGAGGTATCATTAATTAAAGAACCAACTTTTTTGTTTTAAGTTCATATAGTCAAATAAAATTCTCAATCAATAAATGCACATCATTTTTTTGTATCTAAGATATCAAATCTCCTATATAATAATATTTCTATTAAATATTTTTTTGCGGAAAATAAAAAGTCTAATGTAGTCTTAACTGAGGTGAAGTATATTCCAAAAAAAATTAAATACAATTAGTTGTATAAGCTATGTAATATTGACTTCACAAAAAATGTAGGATATAATGTGTTCTTCAATAAAAAATATTTTTTAAAGTAATAAAATAATAACACCCGCTGAAATTTTATTCTAGATGTGCCTATAGAAAAGTTTCGGTGAAATGGAAAACCATTTTAAATTTAAATTTAATAGCGATAAAAACCACTATTGTAAGACGATTCAATACAAATTGCATAATCATATATTATCTATACATGCTAATATAATTAATTCCTTATAAACAAGAAGAAAGAAAAATTAATATTATATTAATGTATAAAACAACTCGATTTTATTAAGAAAATTTTTATTATTACAGAATAATAGAATCAAAAGAAAATGGATTACACATGTATATTAACTCAAAAATTTAATGTTTTATATTTAATAAACAAATAAAGTTATGTGTAAAAATTTAAATGCTTTATTCAATTAAAATAAAACATTTCACTTAATTCTCAATATATGTGATCTCTTTGACAAAAATAATGTTTACATTCATACAAAGAATGAAATTTAAAAATTATGACATAGCTAATAATTCTAAAGTTCAAATAAAGAGTTATTAAAATACATATTGGATGATTCTATCAGCAATAGTTTATTAGACATCGTTCTAGCCTTAATTTTGATATAATATTCTTACAACTTTTCTGAATTACAAACGAATTAAGTTAAGAATATATTAAAAGGCTTATTATAATAATAAAACAAAACGATAAAATTATTATTATTATAAGTATGCAAAAAAAAATTTCAGCTATAGATAATTAAAAAAATATATGTATATAATAAAAGCTAAAAGTTGACTCTCAATATTTTTTCCAAGAGAAATGTAATGGCTAACGTTAAATCTGAGAGATAATTTATACATTTTATAAAATATTTTTTATTTTATTGAAAAAAAGTTAGCCATTACAGAAAATACCAATATATTATAAAAAATTCCATATTATAATATTAGGTATATATCAGATTTTAGATAATATCACAAATAATAAATCACTAAAACTAATAATTTAACAATGTCCAAACTTTTTTATTCAAATATTATTAGATTGAAAAAAATTAATTTTACCTCGTTTAATATATATATAATTTTCAAATGTTTTTAATCAAAAAATAATAACTTCTAATACAATTTAATCATTACCATTTAAAAATTAATTTCCAACATTATATTTGACAAATAAAATGATATAATACTTGATAAATAAACAGTTTTATTTATTTATACTTAAAGCAAATATCTACTTAGAGCTTCAAAAAATTTAACTAATGTAATTTTACATAAATAAAATGTTATATTTTTTAATGACTATATTTTTTCTGGATAACGTTTTATTATGAATAAATCAAAATTACCTTGAAACATATCTATGTTGGCAGAGGTGTCGTGGAGCGTATACGCGGGTAAACGGCGTATACCTACTTCTTTGTTTTTCTGTTAATGCGTATACTTATAAAATCATGAGTGATACGCGGGTATACGTCGTATACCCACTGTTAGTTTTCTTATTAGTGCATATACGTATTTATAAAATAGTTATAATAATAGAGTATAGACTAAAGAATAAAATAAAAAGTAATAAGTGGGTATGTTTGTCATAAAACACAAATTTTGAATTACTCTTATCAGTTTGTTTAATCTCTACAGTCATACCACATATAAACATATCTCTGAAGTTATTAACACACAAATATGGCTCGAGACTATTATCATTAACACGCTTATATTAGTTTCACATGTATGTTGTAAGTTTGTAACTCCACGCGGCACGTGTTATTATGTCGCGTATGCCGTCGTCTATGACCTTGAGACTAGACCGTCGTAACGCATTCACCCCACCCCGCTCACCAGTCGGCGCCAACACTATTTTTTTCTGTATAATTTAATTTTTGTTGGTTTTCGTACCCGTATACACGTGCGTGTCATCAATTATGACTCACTGACAACTTAAATAACTTTTGATCCAGTTAATATTTTTAGTTGATTTTTTTTTTTAATAATAGTTAGACGTTAGGTCTATAGCTATATCTCAATAATTAATTTTTTTACATTTTATTAAAAATATTAATTATTTTAAAATTTTAAATAAAAAGTAAAAATCTAAGATAG
>NW_026099575.1:9373703-9411681 GCF_025091365.1 Daktulosphaira vitifoliae | reverse complement strand
AATAAAATGTAAAAAAAAAATCTAAGATAGCTATTTTGTAGAGTAGAATTTAAGAAAAATTTTAGTAAAAAAATATCTTATTAATATTCAGTAGTAAATATTCTGTAGCGTTTTGAAGTTTGTAAAAATTTGAATTTTCATGTACTATTTTACGGTTATAAACATTGAAATACGTATTGAGAAAAGGACAGAAGAAAACGCTATCTTTTCATGATTACTGTGTATACATATGATGATAGTGTGTATACATTACAAACTTGGCATAAATACCATGATAAGAAATTAGATAAGGCAATTATTACTTATCACTCTCATTCAAAAGTATATTGAAACTGTAACATTGAAAAGTATATGTGCTAAACATGGCTGAGGTCCGAGCCTCGGAATCGGATGAATCCAGAAAGGCTCGTTTCAACATTTGGCTGAAAGCCGAGCCTCGGAATCGGAGCAAGCCAGAAAGGCTCGTTTGCAGCAAATGGAGTAACTAAATGCCGAGTCTAGAAGATTAAGTAGAGCCAATATGACGGGCTTCAGGCAGACAATTAACACATTTTGTGATAAGATATGTGAAATTTGCATTAAACGATGCTATCAACATCAAATTTCTAAGTGGATTGTAGATACTAAAACAGCACCATATTTGCCTGACGAATTAAAACAGAAGAATTGCTTGGTTGTTTGCAATCGTTGCAAGACACATTTGACTTCAAAGAAAAATGTTGCACCATCTAAGTCTTATTGGAATAATCTAGATCCAAGCTTTATTCCAGAAGTGATTGCGGAGTTATCACAAGCCGAGCAGAGGTTGATTTCACGCATTATACCATTTGTTAAAATTATAAAACTTAGTGGTGTATTTGGGCAATATAGTTTTCGGGGTCAAGCTGTATTGTTCGCTCAGGATGTTTTTGAAGTTACTGAAAATCTTTCGATGATGCTACCAAGATCCACAAATAATGCTGGAATAGTTATCATTACCGAGAGTCTTGAAAATATTAACGTTACACGACAGTTTTCAGTATCTAGGCAATAAGTATATGACACACTTCATTGTTTAGTTGCTAACAATCCACTTTATAAAGACATCATTATCGATCAAAACATCGTAATGAATAATGAGGACATCATAATAGTAGAAGAAGCACCACTAAAAGTTTCTGAGGAGACTAGTGAAGAACCTACCGAGGGAACTAGTGTTTACATGAGCATCAGCCATTATGCGAGAATTGTACGTGCTTCATGGCATCAAAGAAACGATGCCATATTCACATCCGGATATGCAGGCGTACAATGCTGTGCGATGGCATTGTCCAACATCCTAAGAGCTAGTATTCATACACCACAACACTGGTCGACAAACACCCTCAATCTGAATATGATAACAGGGGACCAAATCTACAGCGAAATAAGATTTCAAACGGAGAGAAGTCTATCGGCATATCCTATTGAAGATGATGGATACCTACTGGTGCGAAATTTCAATGCGGTCAAAGATGATTTGATCGCATTTGGCAAAAGATTTGAGATCACCTTTGATGATGAACCAAGCATATATGGAAGCTTGAATGATAAGTATAATGTAGCAAACCTTGGACGTACCCTTCATCAAGGTTTGGAAGATCTGTTCATGGTATATAGCGCCGGCATATTGATAACAGGTGGACAATCATTCGGGGTGATGCATTACAATGGCAAATATTACTTCAGCAATTCACATTCTTGTGGTTTAAAGGGATCCAGAGCGAACGACAGCAACGGAAAAGCTTGCATCATCGAATGTGATAATTTAGGAGAGTTTGTGAGGATCTGTAAACGTGCAACAGGCAGCATAAATGTACAGTATACTCTTGATTACGTTGACGTTGAAGTCATTGATATAGATAATGGCCCTGAGGAAACAGAAACACAGCAGAATATTGCGTCGTTAACGACANTACAGCAGAATATTGCGCCGTTAACGACAGCGTCTGAAACGATCACTCCTCAACAGAAATTAACTGATCAAATAATTCCATTGCAGACATCAGTGATGGCACCGATTGATGTAATGCAACCCAATGTGGAAGATGAACTACAGGTTTCACGGAATCTCAATGAGATCACCCGTAAAACGAAGGACAATATCGTTAATGTGGGACATGAACTGAAAGCAGAAGAATTAGCCTGGTACTTCTTATTTCCTTATGAAAGTACGGTTTTAAAGAGCAAAGACCCGTAAATATTACAGCATTAGACTACTTTCAGTTTAGAATTTTGGGAATTGATACAAGATTTCAACGCAACGACTATCTTTTTTACGCCTTATCCTTCTTTGAATATTATCGTATCAAAAGCACTATATCAGCATGTGGTAAGAAAATCGTTAATCAAGAAGGAGCAGTCGAAGACGTCCATCTGTATGTGAAAAATTTGAGAGGTTCTGCAGCTTATTGGAGATCAGCCTTGAACGAGCTATTAGCTCAAATCAGATGTTTAGGAGCTCCATCCTACTTTGTAACATTTAGCTCAAATGATCTCAACTGGTTAGATCAACGAAAAGCTTTGTTAATAGCTGATGGTAGATCTGATGTTGATCCTAATACGCTCGACATTTATGAGACTCAAAGACTTATCGAAAAGTACCCAGTAATTTTGAGTCGACATTTCATGGTTAGAGTAAATGCTCTAATGAAATTTATCAAAAACAATGATGACATATTTGGGGGCAAAGTGAAAGACCATTGGTGGCGTATTGAGTTCCAGAATCGGGGCAGTCCTCACCTTCATATGGTAATTTGGATTGAAAATCATCCAGAGTTTGATTCAGAAGAAGGGAAACTTCTTCTCGATCGTAACTGTTGCTGTAAAATGCCTACAGAAGAAGAANCTGTTGCTGTAAAATGTCTACAGAAGAAGAAGATCCAGAGCTTCACAATCTAGTTAAGAAATGTCAAATTCACCGGCATACACATACTTGTACAAAAAATAATACCTCTGTAAGATGCCGATTTAACTTTCCACGTCAAGAATGTAACGAAACACGAATTGTGTCTCATTCTTCAGATGATTTTCTTCGTAACGGAGGTAGAATTTGTATACTTAAGCGTCGAAAGGAAGATGCGTGGGTGAATAATTACCACCCTGAGTTATTAAGATTGTGGACAGGCAACATGGATATTCAGCCGAGCGGATCAAACGAAGCGATAGCATACTATATAGCAAAATATCTATCGAAAGCAGAACCTGAAGGTGTAGATTCTGGAATAGCGCAAGCAATACAGCAAATTCAACGTGAAGAGACTGATATTTCACGCAAACTGTTCAGGATATGTATGAAGATTCTTCATGAACGACAAGTATCGGCTGCAGAATGTGCGTATCGACTTTGTCATATCCCATTACGAGACAGCTCGCGAAGCTGTATTTTTCTGAACACAAGAAAGCCAGAACAGCGTTACAGAGTATTGCAATTCGACAAAAGTGGACACGCAACTGGTTATTGTAGCAATATCTTTGAAAGATATAAGAAACGTCCATTACAACATCCTGACTACGATTTTGCGAACATGAGCCTCACAGAGTTTGCAATGTTGTTTGAACCATTTTATCCGAAAAAGGTAAGCGAGACCGAAGAAAGTGTTGATCATGATGCTTATGAAGAACATCCAAATACGCGTCGCCAACTTATCACCTTGTTGGATAAGAGCAAAATGGTTGTGAGGAATGTTCCCGCAGTTGTGAGGGTACCATACTTTATAGCAACTTCAGATCCAGAAAACTTTTTCTACAGCTTACTCATTCAATATATGCCTTACCGTTCGGAAACTGAACTACTCGAAGGTTTTAATAATGCAAAAGAGGCCTTCTTAGATCGAGAGGATCGATTGAAGGAAATGAGTAGACATATGTACCAATTTCGAAAGAGGGACCAACAGCTTGAAAACGCATTCAATCAAGTACATGTCTTTGAAATTTTAGAACAGCCAGAGATTATCAAACCTGAACTTGGAGAAATAGAATTACCAGAGATAGAAATGAGCAATGATCAACTCCAGAGAGCACAGCAGGCTATGAATGTTGATCAAAGACAATTGTTCATCTTCATTACAGAGAGTATCAAAAATCAGCTTAACGGTGATATTAAACGAGAAAAAAATGTTGTAACTGGTGGAGCAGGTACCGGAAAGACTTTCCTCTTTAATCTTTTAAATAACCAAGTTAACCGATGTTATGGAAAATCGATTGTGAAAATTGTTGCCTCACTGGAGTTCCAGCACGATTGGTCGGTGGCTCTACGCTTACACCGTCTGCTAAAACTACCAGTACAAAAAGATGGAGTTATCGTTAGCATGCCGCTTCTAACTGGTAATTATTTGAGAGGGATGCGCCAATTATGGCAAAACGTTGAGTTTCTGTTCATAGATGAAATTTCTATGGTACCTTATGAGATGCTTTGCATGATCGACTCTCGTTTGCGTCAATTGAAAAGCCCGATCGCTTGTTTTGGAGGCATAAATGTTTTACTCTTTGGTGAACTATTGCAGTTACCACCTGTCCGAGGACATCAAGTATTTCAACAACCAGAACACATGAAACCTGCTACACATTTGTGGCGGCAATTCCGCCTGGTTGAACTCAAACAAAACATGCGCCAACAAGGAGACACGACATTCATAGATGTGCTTAACGCCCTAAGAGTTGGAAAATTAACGTCTAAGCATCTTGAAGTTCTTCTTGGTAAAGTTTCAGCAGATACTACTGAAGAATTTTCGATTGAGAGAGCTTTGAGGATTTATCCGACAAATGACCAAGTTGCTAGACATAACGAAAAAGTTCTCCAGAGTTTTGAGGATAAAGGGACTGTTATTATTTATACAATTAAAGCACAAGACCAGCTCATTGATGCTACACGAAATTTAGGTAATAAAGACCTAAACTCTGTAATACCTAATGATATCAATAAAACAGGAGGTCTTCCTAATGTATTGAAAATATNAATATCAATAAAACAGAAGGTCTTCCTAATGTATTGAAAATATTCGTCGGAGCTAAAGTGATGTTAAGGTCGAACATTGATGTGTCGAAGGGTTTAGTGAATGGTAACATGGGCTTCATTACAGAAATTATATGGCCAAATTATCGCAGGGACCAAGTATATGCAGATGACATCCCATCAGTCCGTATTAATTTCGGTTCAGATGGTGAACATGTAATTAAGCCAATATCGATACAATTTCCTGCAAAATATAGCTATGGAACTGCTGAGAGACGAATGTTACCGCTAATCCTGAGTCGAGCATCAACCGTTCATAAGATGCAAGGCTGTACAGTTGATCATGCAGTCATTTATCTGGGCTCACGGATGTTTGCTGTTGGACAAGCATATGTAGCACTTAGTCGGTGCAGAACATTGGACGGTATTCGAATTGAAGAACTTGATTGCTCAAAGATGACAGGTAAAACCCCATGTAACAGTGAAGCATTAGATGAAATGATTCGACTAAGAAATAATGACTCATAAGAATCGTCAAAACATGATCGATTTCATAACGATTATAGTCACATTACATACTATAATATTTGTTTACAACAATACCGTTGTTAACTATAATTACGTACTCAGACCGGTTAATACGGTCAATGCATGATTCTCAGTACANCTTAATACGGTCAACGCATGATTCTCAGTACATCGATAGTGTGGTTATTTGTACTAACGGCCGATCAGCTGTTACACACCACACACGCACATAAACACATTTTATAGCATAGTATAATATTGTATTGTTGTAAGTTAAATCTACATTAATTAATTGAAGAGTTTTAAACACACATAACAAAAACACATTTACACATTTATTCACAACATAGATCACTGGTTTTGTGCAGGCGAACCCTCCCACCTCCAGTGACTCTATTTACACGGCATTACACAACACAGTCTGATCGGTATAGTGCTTTTAGCCGGTTTGGGTATGCACTATAATATTTAGTGCCCCTGTCCTTAACAATATTTTAACCAAAAACATACATACCGAGCTACATATGTGAAGAAAGTATAGTTAAAAAAAACTAAAAAACACGCTTTCATAACATATGAAACTAAAAAGTAAAAAATAAACATAGTTTAAAAAAACTAAAAAAACACGCTTTTAAAGGACATCGACTAAAAAGTTAAAAATAATTTTTAAAATAAGCTTAAAACTATAATAAACGAAAAATACTAGTATTATTGTATGATAAAATAAGCTTAAAACAATAATTAACAAAAAATACTAGTATTATTGTGAAATAAAATAACTTCAAAACAATAATGAACGAATAATAATAGTATTATTGTGAAATAAAANCTTAAAACAATAATGAACGAATAATAGTATTATTGTGAAATAAAATAAGCTTAAAACAATAATAAACGAAAAATACTAGTATTATTGTGAAAAAAACGTGGGTGCTTTGTGCCATATTTTTCGTATATTCAGCGCCCGACGCTTTTTTCACAATAATACTTATCGATTATATGACTATGAAATTTTATTTATGTAAGAACTTAGAAGTGTCAGTAAAAATATTTGAGTAATAGTTTGGAAGTTGGAAGGAGCAAGGCCGTATCTGGGAAGGTTAGGAGTTTTAGTTGCATTATGTAATAATTAGAAAATACATATTTTTAACACAGTTAAAACATCACAATATTTGTATTCCGTCCCGCAAAACTATGTTTTAGTTAAGGCCTTTGAAAAGTAGTGTTGGGGTGAAATTCCCCACGTTTCCTCATTTAGGTTTTTAATTTATCTATTGATCAAATTACGACTATATCACTGTTGATCAGTGGCGTGTCATACATGTGTGCGATGTGTGCATATGCCACGGGCCCTCGGCTTGGGGGCCTTTAATGCTTAACATTAAAAATATAAATAAATACAGATATTTACAAAAAAGTAAAAAAATTTGTTTTCATTTTTAAATCGTTCTTATTTTCTCATTCTGATTTCAGTATATTTTTGTTATAAAATATATAACACGTAAACCACGTTCTGAAGCACCTCGTCCAATAAAAATTATTTGTAACAGTAAAGAGTCTGCTTTAAGTCTACTGTCTCAGTTTAACACTGCAAAACGTAACGGGCTGCCGCTTCCTGAGGGTCTTCGCATTACTAGTGACAAAACTGAGTTGCAGCGCAAACTTTTGCGTGATTGTTACAGTGATCTTGAGCGGCGAACAGCGGCTGGTGAGTCTGGTTTACGTATCATCTTTGAAAATGGTTTACCGAGAATACAAGATGCTGCATCACGTAGAAGAGGATTCAGCCAACCGCCATTCACCCGTTCATAACAATCAATATCAAGTAGTCAACCCCTGTCCGGCTTCTACCAAAATTGCCGTGGTCTCAGGTCCAAATTATTTAATTTAAATTGTAATTCATTAACTCTCTCTTGTAATTTTTTCGTACTCACTGAAACGTGGCTAACTGATAATTTTTCGAATTCAGAGCTAGGATTTGTCAATTATAATATTTTTAGATATGATCGATGTAGTGCTTCTAGTAATTGTTTGCGAGGAGGGGGTGTTCTTATTGGTGTTCGTAAAGATATCCCAGTTATCCCTATTTCTGTATGTGCGATTAATGTTGAACATTTATTTGTGCGTATTTCTTCAGAAACATTTAACTTTGTTATCGGTGGAGTCTACATTCCCCCACTTTCCTCCCCTTTAATTTATGAATCCCACGCTAATTGCATTGATCATCTTATGCACCGATTTCCAGAAGATATATTTATCATTTGCGGGGACTACAATCTACCTGAGATTTCTTGGTCTTGTGATAACAATGGNTTGACTGGGTAACTAAGTTGGGTTTAACACTTAATCTATCCAAATGCAAAGCTTTTACATTTTCTAGGAATCACTCTCCGATTACTTTCCCATATCGCCTTGGTAGTGAAGAAATCCCTCGTGCATCTAACAATATTATGGACCTTGGATTCAAATTCAGCCACAATCTTGACCCCAGTGCTCACATCCAACATATCTGCTGTAAAGCCTTCAAAATGCTTGGTGTTCTTATTAGATTAACCAGAGAGTTCAAGCTTGAAAAGACATTAAAACTTTTGTTTTGTGCACTGGTCCGCCCTATATTAGAGTATGGCAGTGTGGTATGGGACCCCAACACGGCAGACAACTGTCGCCAGTTAGAAAGGGTTCAAAATAAATTTCTATGTTTTGCTGGGCGGGCGCTGGGTTTACCATGTCCACCCCATGATTATAGCCCCGTGGCAAATAACTTAGGCCTTTCCACACTGTCATCGAGGCGTATTATTGCGTGCTCTAGGTTTTGCTAGATGGGTTTTGCTGGGGTTTGCTTGATGGGAAGATAGAATGTCCTGCGCTATTATCTCTGATCCCTTTTAGGGTTCCACAAATCAATACCAGATCAAATGCGCCTTTCCGAGTCACGCATGCCCCCACGAACTACCTAATGAATGAACCCCTTCGCCGGTTACTTAGAAGTGCTAATGTGGATCCTAATTTTATATTATAATAATATTTGTATTGAGTTTTGTAATATCTTATTCGTATTTCGTTTTATTAGTTGTAAACATTTTTTATTTGTCTTTTGTTATTNATTGTTAACATTTTTTATTTGTCTTTTGTTATTTGTTTTTATGTAATTTTGTTTGTTTTGTATCTTTCTCTCAATTTTAGTTAAAATTAAATATGTAAACATAGCTTGTAAAAAAAAAGGGATACATCCCGTAAACTAAATAAATAAATAAATAAATGAAAACGTACATGGCTATGTTACTCATTAACTTTAAATAAAATATATTGTCAATGTTGTTGGTTGTTTTCTACTCAAGATAGAACTAGTTCATCTTGGATTACGGGAAATAATGATTGGAGACATCTTACTCAAAATATTAAACNCTAATGATTGGAAACATCTTACTCAAAATATTAAACGCCATGATGATTCAAATGGTCATATTCAATGTTGTATTATATTCGAGCAATGGCGCCAAAATATAACAATTTCCGAAGAAATGGAATTATCTATTCAAAATGAATGTAACTTTTGGAGACAAGTATTAGATCAGGTTATCAATGTCACATTAACACTAGCTACATCCCAACTTGTCTTTTAGAGGTCACCGAGAAACCGAATTTAGTAAAAATAAAGGCAATTTTTTATCAATAATAACTCTTATTTCAAAGTATGATCCCATATTAGAAAAACTATTAAGTATGCCAGCTGGTAAGGGTACAGCAAATTATTTAAGTAACACTATTCAAAATGAGATAATTACTTTACTTGCAAATACGATATTAGAACAAATTATTTCAAGTATTAACCAATCGCCATTTTTTTCTGTCATAATGGATACCACTCAAGATATAAGTAAGATTGATCAACTAAGTCAAGTTATTCGATACGTTTCGGTTGTTTTAGACGCTAATGGGTATCCTAAAACATTGCAAATAAATGAATCATTCATTGGCTTTGTAGAAATTTTAGATCAATCAGCAAGTGTTGGTTTAGAGGAATCTATTATTAATTGTATCACAAAAAATAATTTAAATTTGTCTTAACTTCGTGGTCAAGGGTATGATGGGGCTGCCAACATGAGTGGTGTATATTCAGGTGTCCAGGCTAGGTTAAAATCTAAACAAAAATTGGCAACATATATCCATTGTGCTTCTCATAATTTGAACTTAGTTTTAAACGATGCAATGAATTCTTCAACGGAAGTAAAAAATTTCTTTGGACTCGTGGAAANTGGAAGTAAAAAATTTCATTGGACTTCTGGAAAAAATTGATACATTTTTTTCAAATAGTATTAAACATTGGCAATTACTTTTATCTTCAGAGTCATCAGATATTTCATTTACATTAAAAAGATTATGTACCACTCGTTGGTCATCAAGGTATGATTCTTTATTAGCTATTCGACATCGTTATGTTGATATTTTAAAATGTTTGTCGCAAATAATTATTCGAAGCAAAAATAAAGATGAAATATTTGAAGCAAATTATTTAAAAGTTCATATGGAAGATTTTCAATTTATATTCAGTGTAGTTTTCATTGGCAAAATTCTGGAAACTGTAAATGTTGTATCAAAAGTTCTTCAGTCTCCTAAACAAGAACTGAGCACAGCAGTTTCCTTGCTTAATTCTGCGTTGAGAAATCTTCAAGAATACAGGTCACAATACACTGATTTTTTTGAAATAGCAGTAGAAATGGCAAAAATATGGGGTGTACCACAAAAATTTCAAGAAAAAAGAAACCGAAGAGTAAAACGATTTTATGACGAAATCCTCCAAGATTATTGCTTACTTCAGCAGAAGAACATTTTAAAGTTAATATATTTTATTTAACATTAGATAATGCAATAATGCAACTAAAGGAACGTTTTACCCGTTTAAATAACGTATTCAAAATATTTGAAGTTATTCAACCGAATTCATTGATTAATTTAACAGACGAACAAATTTATAACTCCGCTAATAAATTGGTAAAATATTATGATTCTGATTTATCTAATGCTCTTGCTGGTCAAATTTTATCGTTCAGATCTTGTTTTAAAGAAGAAATTACAAAAAGAACCTAGATAAAAGAAATTACCGAATTACTTGTTATAGAGAATCCTACATTAGCAACAACATTTTCTGAAATATGTACAGCGTGCATGTTATTTTTGACACTTCCNATTTTCTAAAATATGTACAGCGTGCATGTTATTTTTGACACTTCCTGTAACAGTTGTTACAGTGGAACGATCATTTTCGAAATTAAAACTTATCAAAAATTATTTACGTAGCACAATGTGTGAAGAATGATTAAGTGGACTTGGAATTCTGTCTATTGAAAACGACCGAGCTCGTCAGTTAAACTTAAATGAAATAATTAATAACTTTGCGGAAAAAAAAGCACGCAAACGAAATTTTCACTGATTTATTATTATTATTATATTCTTATCATTATTATTTGTTATATTATAATATATTATTTTATATGTATGACGTAATTTCATCTTATTTCTTACTTAATTGGAATTATATACCTATATCTATATTATATAGAATAAAAAAATAAAGAGGGCCCTTTTTTTAGTTTTGCACACAGGCCCATCTTTGGGATAAATCGCCACTGATGCTATATCACGATTAATGTATATTTTTCAACGGCAGTTGTTAGGAATGAGATATCACGTATGAATAAATTGTAATACTCAAATAATTATTAATATTGTTATAATCAGATGATTAACCTTATTGACTTATTGCCCATAAGTAGCAATCAATAAGATGGCATAGTATTAGCATGTTTTTTTTTACTGTTTTTATTTTGATTCCTAAAATGCTGTATTTTGTTTTTACTTATTAATAAAAAAACTGTGAAATAATCTAAGTAAATAAATTTTAAAAATTAAATGTTGATTGAATAACAAAAAAAAACCCAGCACAGGGGGGTCGCGACACAGTTGTGACGTGGTATAGTTGGATCAAGTATAATGATATCTGANAAAGATAAATAATACAAGTTTAATTAATAATTATTAATATAATAAACACAAATATAGAACATTCAGTTTATCACAATGTATTGAATAACTCGAATTTACTAAGAAAATGTCTATGTGTACTGTTTCCATAGTAATTTTAACTTAGAATTATCAAAAATAATTTACTATTATAACATCNCTTAGAGTTATCAAAAATAATTTACTATTATAGAATCGAGGTTTGACAGGCTGAAAAGTAAACAATATAAATCAAAATAAAATCCAAGATAACAACTAACGAAAAACTTACAGTACCATAATGGAGGAACGGCAAACAGCAAAGGAAGGCAAGCACTGACTAAAAAAAAAACCAATAGCACAGCACTATCAACACATCGCGGGTAAAACAGAATGGAAAATTTTTGTAGCTTTACCAGAGGCTGTGCACAATCTAAAATTTACAAATCACATTAATTAATATGGTCATAACTATAATGCGAAAAAAATTTTTTTTAATATTTTATTTGCTGTACAATTGCTAATACACATTTTAATAAATAATCATGTCATTGCCATTATACGTTCATTAGAGGGGCCATTATTTACACATGAAGGAAAATTTTTATGTGAAGCTTCAGGAGCGCCAGGTGTAAATTTGTTTCTTTATGTCTAAAGATAATCTCCAAAAAATTTGAGCTTCATACTACATGATTAACTTGGCGAACATAAAGGTCAAAGTTTTGGAAAAATATGAAAAATTTCAGTGTTTTACATTTTTAGGCTACAGATTTAGTTTTACGAAAAATATTTTTATTTGAATCCTTAAATCCGTCACTGATTCTGATAGTGTTCAAATATGAAATTTAGGGGTGCAGCTAACTTGTTTGTTAAACAAAGGCAGTCAACTAAGTCAGAGCAAGCCTGCCTACAGTAATATGATTAAAAAAAATTTGGGTCAAGGGTTGCCGGTTTGTAACTGGACCAGAAAAGTATAGAAAACTCAATGGGCCAAATTTGTCCAATCCGGCCCTGTATAGTAATTATTAATACTTATTTAATTTTAATTTAAGGATACTTCAACAGCTAATGATTTAGTAGAAAATATTAATAAAATTAATTCAAGAAGTAATTGTAATTTTTAATTTGTTATTAAATTAAAATATAAATTACTATTGAATGAATTGAAAATGTATTATCATTATAAAAAGTCATGGGCAAATATTATTATATTATAATAATAATATTATGGGTTTAATAATATAATAATAATATTATTAGGAACTTGATAGCTTAAGAAAGATAATAATATTACTCCTAAAGAAAACACCCGTGTACGTCAACGAAATACATCTGAATAGATAGACAACAAATCTAAAAAAATGTTAAACTTGGGTTTAGAGTATAATAAAAATTGATCACTTGTGGCTAATTAAGTAAAATTAAAACTATATTAAATTAATAATATTTTTAATATAGTTTTAATTTTACTTGGATTTAGAGCATACAAACAGAAAGGGAAAAAAAATAAAAGCAAAACAAATAGGTGTACCATGTAAATGCAAAAAGAAATGCTCCAAAAAAGTTAGCGAGGAAATACGTAAGAAAATATTTGGTGAATACTAGGGTTTAGAGGACCATTCAAGACAATGGGACTCTTAGTAAACAAGAACATTGCTAGAGATCAAAAAAATATTGATAAACAACGATAAGTTAATAACCCTGAGTTGTATTGCCGTTTTTGATTTGCAAAAAGTACATGCTTAATGAAGTTTTTGAAGTACATGACTAAAGAAGTAAAAGAATTTTGCTTTTATTCGGATAATTGCAGTGGTCATAACAAAAATTGTTTCATTTTTGCAATGTTGGAGTATGCAGCCTTCACCCTAAAAATTAAAATCACACATAGATTTTAAGAAAAGGGGCATACCCAAAATGAGGGTGATATCATGCATGCATGCATAGAAAATGCTCAAAAAGGTTTAACTATTTATGTCCCTGCTCGATGGGTAACATTAATAAGCAGTGCGAAAATTACTGGAAAACTGTACAGTGATTGAGGTATCAAATGAAGATATTTTGGATTTAAAATCATTAATTGATGACAAATTGTGTAATTGGACAACAGCTCGTGACGATAGCAACATCAAGTGGAATACCATTAGAGAAATAGCTGTGACTTTTGAAAAGCCATTTGAACTATGCATAATATATGATTTAAGTGCTTCAGACTTTGTTGAAATCGATATATCAAGAAAAGAAAAACAAAGGGGAAAACATAAACCTCGCTTTAAACCAATAAAAGCATACAATGGAAAATTACATATTGGAAAACCAAAGATTGCAGATTTGTTATCATTATGCTCAATGGGACTTGTTCCATCAACATACGATGATTTCTATAAGTCTCTTGAATCAACAGTATAATATTATATTATAAGAAACAGTATAATATTATATTTTGTTTTTAATTATTTCCTTTTTATTATTATAATATTTTGAATACTATTATGTTGTAAAAAGTTAATTTGATTTTATTTTGTTAATAAATCTGTGATAAAAGTTATATTATTTTGTGTTGTTTAATTTTATTAATTATTTTATTCTCTTAAAGAATAATATTATTATGATGTTTTTGTATTATAAATTAAAAGGATTAAAATTCAAGTATTAAATTCATTAAAAATTAGATTATGATGTATTATAATTATTATTACTTAGTATTCCACGTCATTTTTCCCAAAATATATTTATATGTTTATTCAACTTTTTTTATAGCTATTCGCCCACAATAAAGGTTGTAAGTATAGATACTACTTTTTTAATAAGTAGTATGTCTACACTGTAGACCAATACTTTTAAAAAACATTGTAGACTCTACAGGTTGAGACATTATTTAAACAGTCATGTGGACACAACAAACACACAGTCTGAAATCTAAAAAGTCAAATTAATTAATACTGCTGTTAAGAAAAAGGTAATAACCGAGACTGCTATATAATAGTCGATATATGTACACAAAAATTGAAATATATATATATATATATAATGTGTGATCTGATGTATCACATATTACACCTTGCACTCAACAATAAATTAAATACCGATCGACTTTATGTTTAACGTGTACAGAGCAGATAAATTTATTTCTAACAACAAAATTAATTTTATTAAATGAATCTAAATCAGTTACCTGTGTAATACAACTATTATGAATAATAGCCAGCACTCTTGGCCAATGGGTCAAGACACTATTCGACCAGTCATCCGGACAAAACAAAAGCCGCACAGACTGAAAATTACAAAATCAAGTTAATTAATACTGCCATTACCATGATTATATCAACAATTTAAAAATTATACTATTAATATTTCAATTGCATTGAAATTGTCAATAACACTTTTCAATAAGAATTAATCGTAAAGGGAATCAAAAATATAAATGTAGTATATTCAAACAAAAAAATTAAATATACATATATATATATATAGAGAGAGAGAGAGAGAAAGAGAGAGAAATTGTAGAGATTGATAGAGAGATTGATGTAGTACAAAATGCACCAATAAATAAAATACAATTTCCCATTTCTCTAATAATATTAACAATTATTATAGTTCAAAAATAATCATAAAGGGAATAACAAATACGTTCAAATAAAAAATTAAAAATATAAAGATTGCAAAATTAAAATAATTTTCAAAATACATTAATTATTGCCATCAATACTGTTGAAAAATAACAGTCAATTACACATTTTAATAATAAAACACCACAAAGATGTTAATGAATGTGAATATAAATTAAAACCTTATGAATATGTTCAATATACATTGTAACATTGTAATCACAAATAGATAAAATACTAACCTACTAATTTTATTTAATGAAAAAAAAAAATTTACCCGTGTAATAAATCCTCATACATTATAGCAAGCAGCACTCTTGGTCAACGGGTCAAGCAGCTTTTCAATCAGTCGTCTGGACACAACAGAAGCACAGTTTAAAAATTACAAAATCAAATAAATTAATACTGCCATTACCATGATTATATTAACAATTTAAAAATAATAACATCATTATTACAATTGTCATCAAATTGTCAATTATCACAACTCTCAATAACTAATAATCATTAAGGAAACAACAAATATATACACGCAAACAAAATATTATATATAAATTGAAAAATTTAAATGTACACAACAGATTAATTATTAGCCATTAATAATAAATATTTAATTATTACAACTACTGTACAACAATAGTCAATTACACATTTTAATAAATACTCGAGAATACCACAAAGATGTTAATGAGTGTGAATAAATAAATATGATAACAATAATAATTTGTTGAATTTATTCAATACGCATTACACCACATTGCAGTCACCAATTGATAAAATATTGACAGACTACTTTATTTAACAAATAAAAATAATGATTTACCCGTGTAATAAATCCGTTGTCGATCAGAGTTGATCGAACGGGTTGAGCCACTATTCGACCGCAGTCCTCGGAACACAACAAACGCCATCTAAAAATTACAAAATCAAATTAAACAATAACGCCATTGTCATTGAAATATCAACAATTTAAAAAATATATTTATTAGAATCGCTGAAAAATTACCGATTACACGTTTCGCCTAATAATTGCAATAGAACTACATAATTTACAAATGGCATTAATCAATACAGTCCTTACTGTCGTACAACGATCGTCGAAAAAATATTTAAGCGGAATCACAAACATTAAGTTCTGGCAAACATCATAAATTAAGAAAATGGAGTATCACAAAATCAAAACACACGTTTCATAATAAATAAATATGTGTTACCCGCGACATAAATCAGTTCTTGATCGCCAGGACACAACAAATGCCATTTAAAAATTACAAAATCATATATGCGAAGGACAGGGCGACGGACGAAACTCGAATTATCATGAAAATAAACGACGAAGTAACGGACGACGATGGCGCAAAAAATAAAACCATGGCGTCGGACGCGCTGATAACGACGTTTTGGCGGGAACGCGATAACGGTGGTAAAAAATTCGCGTGGCGATCGAAAATAATAAGCGCCGTCATTAGGCGCCGGTCTCGAAACCAAAAAAAAAAAACGTGAATTTTAAAGCAGAAAAAACGAAAAATTCTTCCAGAAGGCTCATATTTAGAAGGGCTTACGAAAATAGGATATAGAGAGAGACGAAAATTACGTCAATAGGATATAGAGGGAGATATAATTATTGTCAATACATCGTACAGGCCAATGTATGTCAACAACAGCATTTTCTATGTTAATTCTACGACAGATTATATAAATGCATACACTATTAATATTTTATAGCGAATGAATGGTGATATCACAGAATAAACAGAATGGACACTAATAAATTTAATGGTAACTTACTACCAGTTATTTTGTGGAAATAATTACCAATAAGATAAATATTAGTCCGTTGTACTTTAAAAGACGTCTAAAAGTATTGTACGTTTGTAATTAAAACGTATCATTTAATATATAACAATAAATAGGTAAAATATGATTAAACATATTCACAAATTGTCTGCTGCATTTATACCACACAAATTATGTCAGTTGTCGAAAATAACTCAAATATACTTATCTTTAATAATAGTATAATTGGTACTATCTTAAAGTAATTCAGTAAACCTAAATTGATATATTGATACGACAAAATGTAATAATACAATAAATTTTGTTAGGTTTGTAATTAATCATTAATTAACTGTCGATAAAATAATAAATCTACTAGAATAATTATATTAGATTTATTATTATACAATAATTATTATTGTACTTGGCATAAAAAATTTAACTTTTAGAATCTTTTTTTTTAACGAATATGCGTTTTCCAAAGAATGAAAATAAATAAGTAAAAATCAACAAAATCAGTTATAACGTATTTTTAAAACTTTTACATGTGTTTTACTGGATGTAGTGTTTTCGTGGGCTATTTATTAAAAAAACATCATTGAAGTTATTATTTTTGAATTTCTTGTAAAATTTCCTTTACTCGAGTTTTAATTTTATAATTCTAAGTTAGCAAAAAAAAAGTTATGAGACATGGATCAGTTATTTCCATTCAATTTGACTCTTTGACTCAACTTAATAGGCCCGGGAGCACGGGTTAATCTAAATGGTCCCAAATTTTGCAGTTCATTTTTGTGACCGTTAAAAAAAATTAAGGGGTAACGTAAAAAGAAAAGGTATTCGATTTTTGAGGGCCACCCTAGTGTTGATGTAATACAAAAACACGATACATTTGAGACATAATTCACCTATCAGTGACACTTTAATAATATAACATTTTGATTACATCAATAAGTCACGACACCATTGTATCTTTAGACGTCGTCTATGATTGTCTAGTATAGAGTTATTCTACAATTTATTGGTAAGACTATTTGACTGATTTTGTAATCCATTATGAAAACGTTTATAAAATTGAAGAATTTCCTCTGTTAATTTTTTTATGAAGGTCATAATTTCAATTATAGTTCGTTGTATAACGGAATGCATGGGTAATTTTTCTAAGTGCAATGTTCTTAAATTTCGACCAAATTGGTTTTATGATTGATTTATACATTAAGATTTTGATTTTCAGGTTAGTATGTCGTTAAATTATTACGAACGATCGAAGAAAGCAGAGTTATAAGTTTAAAAGAAGTCTTTTTTTACGAATATGGTTGGTCCATGTTAATCGTTTGTCAAGGGTTAAACCTAAATATTTCACTGTATCGAAGGAACAAATGGTAGTTTTATTCAAAGTGACCTCAGTACGGGTGGAGAAGTGACTTTAAGTAAAAGTTGTGTGTACCGATTTGTTCTGATTAGGTTTTATACGCTATTTATTACACCATGCGATTATCAGGTTAAGGTAGCTTGCAAGTTAGCAGACCTTCATATGGCAACATCTAAGTTTTCATGTGTTGAGATAATGGCATTTTATTAAAAAGATGTATTTGTATTTATTGAAGTAATTGTAAACGGAGGCCAACTTATCATAGTATTAGCAGCTGTCATTGTAGATATATAATGTAGTATCACATTTTAATAAATGTAATAAATAATACATATACTTAAAAAAAATATATCACCAAATCAATGTTCTCCCGTCGATAAGATGAATAAAAAATAATACCCTTACACACAATTCAACTACTCTTTTACGTATTTCATAAAACGCCCACGTAAAATATTTGATCACATTGACCAATCAAGTACAACAAAAAATATCCTAAAAATCTTACCAGAAATCGCTAAACTTGTTTTTCGGGCAATAAAAAGGCCATTTTTTCCCAAAGAAGCTCTCTCCTCTTCCTGGTAAATGTTCACATACATGGAATCTGCGTCAGCATATAGTTCGTTCTTAGTTATAATTCATATCAGATCTGCATTATTTTACATTCTATTTTTTAATCGCTCAGACTTAGAATTATTATATATTTTATTTTAGGCCGAACACTTTTGGTGATACAAACATTTCAACACATAAAACGTATTGGTATTTGGATTATTTATTTTTATTATTTACCTTAACACAAATAAAAACTTAATTAGATTGCATTGTGTTTTATTAATAATTGGAGCGCCATAACCTGGTTGGACAGAGTACTAACATTATAATATCGTAGTCAAGGTTTCAACTAATTATAAGCGTTCTCTAGTGTCTCTCTACTTGTCGACCAGCCAGTCTGATCTCTGTCACAGTGCGAGCAATCGGAGTATAAGACACTAGTATCATCTATTGTGCAAAGAACTGAATTAAGCTCGCATCTACCCTAGATCATTTTATGGATGACTGAAGAAACTTGGGCCACTTGGAAATAGTTTATTGCACGTAGTTGTCTATCACAACTAAAGAAAGTTGTGTTATTTAGAATTTCTTTATTGGTCTTACAAATTGTTAGATTAAAATTGCGTTAGTATAAAACATTACGTACAAGGCCAAAGAACATACCACATAAACATACAAAAGACTGTTGGAAATAGTTAATATGTTCGACTTACGAATGTCGCGTTGATTTCAAGATTTTTGAATTTTGATTTCGACGCGACTGAGACTAATAGACTAGTTTGGCTTCCACAAGAGCTTGTATGTTCTTCGTTCGCTGGTTAGACTATAAGTCCCAATAAATTTTTAGTTTACTAGATCTTTTATACTAATTTTTTACCGATATTTTGGCCAACAATAAATAACGTTGTTAAAACAAATTTTTTCATTAATTCAAAAATAAATGTTATTTAACGGTTGCCATAGATTGTTTTCAGCCAATATTTAAATTATATTTTTTTGAATTATACAGGGCGATTGACTAACAATGCCTCACGAATTTTCTTTAAAATATTGGTGTTATCATATATATAATTATTTTATTTGTTATAAATCTTTGTTGAGCTACTTAGCAAGAAAAATAAAGATTCCACATTCATCCCTTAACCCTCTATATTTATATTCATCCCTCAAATCAATATCAACTTTAGTTTTTCAAGTAGTAACCCATTTTTTTTATTAATCTGTTAAGCATAAAAAATAAAATTCTCAAAAAAAAAAAAATCAATTTTTGTAAATATGAAAAAATTAATTTTTTGAGAAAAAGTGGTTCATTTTAAATCCCCCCATGTGGGCAAGTAAAGGGTCAGTATGGAAAAAAACTATACCAAATGATAGGTAAAGACATCTTGCATCTATAAAAAAAATAATTATATTGATTTGGTTATTTTTAAAAAATTATGGCAATTTTAAGTAAAAAAAATTGAAAAATTTTCGAAAATTAGCGATTTTAAATTCGTAATTTTTTTGGAAGTTTCCCCCATTTACGGGGAACGAGGGAATTTTTTTCAATTTTTGAGGGTAATGTCTTTGATTAGATACGATTTGTGATCTTTTGACGTATCATTTAAAGAAATCGGTTCGGTGTGAGCTGAGAAAAAGTGGTAACAGACACAACAAAAAAAAAAAAAACACATCTTAGTAAAACCAATACCTTCTCAGCTTCGCATCGAAGCTAAAATAGAGTTTCCATTTGAAAAGTGAAAGTTGATACTGATTTAAAGCGTAAGGGATGCTCAAAAAATGTAATTTTACTCACTGAGCAGCCCAAGATATAAACATAATATTTCATTAAGAAAAAAAAGATAAATATTATATTTTCATAGATAATTTGTGAAGCATAGTTAATCAATCATCCTGTACATGTATACGCCAGAATAAAAAGCAATGGTAACTAAGTGACCAAAATAAGTTATTTTACTAGACAAATTTAATAATTGTTGGCCAATTGAAAAAAAATTTTTGTTAAATTAATTGGCTTAAATAAAAAGTAAACAACACTTTTTTTTTGCTTAAATAGAATAAATAATGTTTAAATCGACACCGTATGGTGATCTTATGCTTAAATTTTTTTCCGTGATCAATTAATACGCATATATATTTAAAATTCTATAAATCTTATATTTTCTCTAAGTATAACTTAAAAATTTCATAAATAATTTAATTCAATAACATACATTTATAAAAAAAAAATGAATTCGGATTTGTTTTTCGTGATAACGACGTTGGTCATATATTTCATAATTCCGATTCAAGTAATCAGAGATGTTATGTTTATTGCACTGGCAACTGTGTCATTGCAGACTTTTTTGGAGATGAAACTTTCTAAGAAGAAAAAGGCTTTAACTGAAAAAGTAGAAACTATTGTGAATACTTGCCGGATTTCGACTACACACCCTATTAATTTGGAGTTACCTATTATTTCAAATAATTCAATTTTAAAAGAACCGCTTAGAGAAGATAGATTTACGCCAACTTCGATTATTGAAACTGAAAAAGAGCCTTTTAAAACTTCTATAGAGAAAATCACAATAATAGATAATTCATTAAACTTGGAAAATACATCGTCGAAAAATAATCTTTCGATCACACCGTCTAAAATATTGCCAGAAAATAATATTACAACACCTTACACGAACATTTTAATACTGAATAACAAAACTAAATCTGTTAAAAAATTGAACTCTAAAAATATCATACAAATTGAAAATAAGCCCATCATCACATCTACAGACACTTCCGTATTAATGAGCTAATAAAAATTGAAAAAAAATATTTCTGTTTCAAGCCTTAGTTTATTAAAACAATTTTCTATTGATGAAGAAAAGTTATTTAAATATTGTTAATTCACTATAGAATGAGATTTTATTTTATTTAATTTATATGATTTTACTTGTTTTATAGGTCATTTAAATCAATGATACTATAAAAAATGTATTCAAAATAATATTTTAATATATTTAAATTAACACAACAAAATATTGGATATTACATACTGTAGTCTCAGAAAACAGATGATTTATATTAATGTTATTTTAAAGAATTCAATTTAGAAGTTAAAAATATATAAATCAAAACTGTAGTAAAAAATTGTCTATATTTTTAGATATTCTAAATAAAGAATTGACATAGGAATATTATTTAAAATTTTAAATCAACATTATTCAACAATTACTCACTTGGACGGTCTACAAAGTATTACTTATAAATCTATATAATTATATATATAAATTTATATACATGTGTATATATTTACAACAGAAAAAATCTATGTTTTTCTTTTAAATTATCAACATGGTTTAAAAACAAAACGGTAAGATATGACATACAAATGTGTGTACCATAAATTTTCATGGTTATAGAATTTATAATAATACTTAAATTAATATGGCATAGTAAGTCAATATATAACATAGTCTTGATAAGTTAGTTATTCGTGGTAGAATAAGTATCTGCCAGTAATCGCTGGTATTTCTTCTTTCTACCACCTGTAATAAGAAAAAACTTTACAGAAAATATTCATTAAATTTATTTAACAGAAAATAAATTTTTTAATTCGCAAAAATGTTATCCTTGAAAAAAGATTATTTTAAATCATGAACTACATTTTACTAAAAAATTGAAAAAAAGTTAAGTCATTTTAGTTTTTAACATACACTCAAACTAATGTAATATTTATTTAGTGATTAAACAACATGAAAATATTATTTTTATCAGTAAAAAATTACTATTTATAAAAAAAAACCATATAACATTATTTATTACTTTTTATGTATAATAATTAATAAATAATACTGTACGATTTCAAACAAGTTAATTAATTCAAAAATATTGTTTTGAGGGACTCACGAAGCAAATGTCAGGTTGATGAATAACTTAAGTCTTCTTTAAGCCATTGTGGAATAGTTTTATGTTCTAATTTACGTAGGAGTTTCACAAGAGCAGTATTATATGGCATATAATATTCTCTAAGATACTTGTACGAATTAGCATCCATTGGAGGATATTGTCGACCTTTTCCTTTACCCAAACATTTATTTCCACCTTGGTCCAACACTTTACAAAAAAAATGTTTTTTTACATCATACCTGAAATGTAATATTAATAAATAACCAAAATATAATTACTTGATTTATAAAAAAAATTAATTAATATCAAATACCTGATGTGTGAAGAATAGTCAAACATAGGTGACACCTTAAGAAATTTTTGTAATTGTTCTAAAATATCTACAGGATTTGATTTGAGTTGTTCACCATCAATTATATGTAAATTGTTGTGATGAAAGAAATCAAGCCAACGCTCAATGTGTAATGCATACTTTCCTGGGTTTAAACATCTGTAAAATAATAATTTTTTATTACACTTATTTAACATAAAAGTAATGCATAAATTAATTTAACTTAATGTATCATCATAAAAATGTAAATGTTTACTCATCAACAAACCATAAATTTGTTTGTTAATTAATATAGCAACAAAATATATATATATGTAGCAAATTTTTTTGTAACAAAAAATAACTCTAAGAATAACTTAAGAACTAGTTAAAATATAAAGATTAATAAAATCAACTATAGTTAAATAAAAATATTCCACACACCTATTTCGAAGATCTCTAAGAGATTTTGGAGCAACTGTTTCATTAGCCGTTATGATTTCATNCAACTGTTTCATTAGCTGTTATGATTTCATGAAAAGAATATTTGAGAGTTGTTGGATCACCATGAGCCTTTGCATGTTGATACCAACTATATGCTCTTTTAGCTGGAGATACTAATATAGTGATCTGAAAATTTCATATTTTACTATTAATAATAACTGACAATAAAACAATAAACATTCGATAGATTGTTATGTAAACTTACTAATTTTACATTTGGCAATAGTGCTTGTACTCGTTTGGGTACAATATCGGAGTCAAAATAGGTTGCAGATTTTTCAAAAACAATTTTATTTTCAATTGTATCATTTGACTTAAAAAATTCCATATACCTAAATTTAAAATAGTTCATAAAATAATTGCCAGGTATGCAATTTAGTATATTTTTCATTCCAAAATTAAATTACATTTTTCTTATAAGGTGTTTAATTAATAATAAATAAGATTTCCATTAGTTATATTGTTTATTTCAATTGACGTGGTCCTTACTTTAATTTATAGGTTATACTTTTATACTAATTATTTATTTATGTGTGTGATTATTTGAATAGTAAATTTATATTATGGATGAACTAAGTTTATGACTAGTAGTTATCATATAGATTTTTTTAACTCTAGGAGACTATTAATAAATTTTATAACACATTAATGTTATACTCCTTAGTATAATTTAAGATCTAATGAAGACACCAAAAAAAAAAAAAAAACTCACTTTTAAGTTATAAGAATCAAATTATTGTTCTGTTGTTTTATTTTTGTATACAAATACATTGAAAGTAACATATTATTGTGACGTTGACAACAATCATTTTTTTTATTTTAAATGGTTTAGTTTTTTTTATATTTTTATTTATTTTAATGCTCTTTATTAAAAACTTGTGCTGGGGAGGACCACAAATTTACATAGCCCATCTCAACAGAATTAAACACTAGTATCTATGCATAAAAGTGTACAATGTTACTAATTAAGTTAGATATCTATCATATAGATAACCTCAATATCTATCACTATTCTTACGAAAATGTAATAGATTTTATTATCACTTTTATATTAGATTTTTAAAAAAATTGTAAATTTAAATAAGATGCATGAGAAGATAACAAAATAACTGAGATAATAATTGATTTACAAAGATGTAACATTACAATAAAAAGCAAGATTAAAAATGTTTTTGGTAAAACAAATAACTTAATTACCAATCTAATCCTTTATAATAATTTCGACCATTAAAAAATTGAATTTCTTCAAAAGTTTCTTTGCTTGGTGTATTAGCAGATATGTTAGGGTGCATTGATAAAAAAGTATACAGAGCTGTAGTACCAGTCTTTTGAGGTCCTATTACAAGAAATTTTGGTAGACGCTGGCAAGACTTTTTGTATGACCAGATTTTAAGGTGCCTTTGATCTAAGCAAGGGTTCTAGACATGAAAATTATACAATTATTTGAAAAATATATTAATAAACAATGAAATATTAAATAGTTCTTACACCCCATACTGGATCAACTTCCTCAGGATACATTTTAAAATACTTTTCAGCTAGTTGAAGTGGTCCAGATGATTGCAGCTTAAGATTAGTCCAACACCTGATAAATTGAAACACTGATTCAAATGTGTACAAGGCTAATCGATCACTTCCATAATTTGACATATGACTCATAAAAACATTAATCTAAAAAAATATTAATAATGTTATTCCTAATTTTAAAACACAATAAATCAATAATATCCAACCCAATCTCCTCATAAAGTGTTGCATTATATTCATAGAATGAAAGGAAAAAGTTTAATGAATAGAGTTAATATTAATTGTCACTAGGGTTAAAATCATTTTAAGAACTACATAACAATTCTTCAATGTATATTTTAGTGATCTATAATAACTTTTGTGTAGTTATTGAAATTATTAATTGAAATATGAAAATTAATTAAATCATTTTATTAATTTTTACCTTATAAAACTAAATGACATAAATTATATTTGTATATATTCCAAAAATGATAAAATTTCAAATTATTAGTTTTTAAGAATAAGTTCATATCTGAACAAAAACGAACCAACAATAATGAATTAAAATTATTTCTATCATATTAATAAAAAATACTATATAATACTATTTAGTGCTCTTTAAAAGTTGTACATATTAAAATGTGCAAAAAACTTTAATATAAGGTAAAAATAATTTTATAACTTTAAGTTTTAAATGTGACTTAAAGAATGTTATATTGACTTATTGATCTTTAATAACCAATTATAAAATAAACCATAATCTCATTTTTGTACTCCTTAAAATTTACGATTAGCGAGTGGAATTACTTCTACTACAGCAATATTGTTAGTTTTATGCAGAAACTCATCAATTGTAATTTTTATAATTTATTTATTTTTAATTCATAATTACTACCATTCGATGTATTATCATATAATTATTAAATTATTAAGAAGATGTAAAAAATAGTAATTTTAACTTTAATACAGATTTGATAAAAAATTCATGTATAATTTATATAAAATCACAATATTAAATTACAAAAAATAAAGTACAAAAATAATCATTAATGAGTTTCCTTGTGGAGCCAACAATGTANTACATAAAATTACAAAAAATAAAGTACAAAAATAATCATTAATAAGTTTCCTTGTGGAGCCAACAATGTATATCTTTTAAATTTTATTAGTATGAAAACATATTTTATACTTACAGGGTTATAAACAATAGTTTGAAATAGTTCTCCTCCCATAATTGATTCATCTAATTTTTTTCGGCCACCAGGATAACGATCAACATATATTGTGTGCGTAAATAAACCACAAGTTTGTCTAGGAAGTACCTAAAAAGGTAAAAAAAGATTTATATGACTTTTTAATAAAATAATTAAATTAAATTAAAACTTTGTAATTACTTTTATTCCTCGATGAATAAATCCTCTTCTTAACCTAGCAGGCCTTAAATGAGGATATTCTTCAGTTGATGTCACTTTGATATTCCATACTTTTTTCCAAACGGTATACAGAAGTTCATGAACAGGATATACACCAGAATGATGGGGTGCTACTGAATAACTGGAATTAGTTGGAATATTGTTGGCCTATAATATTATGTAATATACAAAAATTAATAATTATTTAATTATTTTGATTAATTAATCTTCAGATAAAATATTCAGTGACAATAGGGGAGGACGTGATAAGATAGATGGAAAGTTTTAAGTATTTAGGATCAGTTGTGTAAAAGAGTGTTGGTATTGACTAGGATGTAAGGCACAGGAATAAGTGTGGATGGTTAAAGTGGAGAGAAGTGTCTGGTGTGTTATGCGATAAAAGAATTCCAATAAGGCTAAAAGGTAAATTTTATAAGACTGTAGTGAGACCAGATATGATGTTTGGTTCAGAGTGTTGGGCGATTGACAAGAAAGAAGAGTAGAGAATAAGTGTAGTAGAGATGAGAGGATAAGGAACAAACATATAAGAGGGAGTAAAGGTAAAACGTCAATCGTATATAAGATGAGAGAAAACAGATTTAGATGGTTTGGTCATATCATGAGGAAAAAGGAATCGGATGCTACAAAAACAGTTATAGAATTGAATGTTGAAGGAAGAAGAGGTAGAGGAAGACCAAAAAAAGAGATGGAGAGATGTTATTGAATGCGATATGAGGACATCTGATGTGAGCGTAGAGGATGTGGGAGATTGTGTCAAGCGAAAGTATAGGAAAAGGGTGGCCGACCCCAAGTAGTTGGGATTAAGGCGAGGAAAAAGAAGAAGATTTAAATTATTTTATCTTATGAAAATATATAAAATAATAATAATATTGTCTTACTTCAGCAAACAATTTATTTAATGTCATTTCATATTCTAATTGAGTCTCATTATTGTATAAATGTGGTTGCATGTGATTCCACATATGGCAGAACCAATTGAACTTGTCAACATGTTCTAATGAATAAACATAAACATAAATTAATGCATACATTTCGAAAAAATATTTATTTATAAACAGAGTGGAACAATTTTAATAACTTATAATGTACTTAATAGTATGCAATTTTTATAAACTTGAACTACATTTTAAAATTATCATTAAACATATTTTTCAATCATGTAAAATGATGTAAATATATACTCATTAAATTTTTATTTTACAATTTTTTAGAATTTTCAAGACAGAGAGCTTAAAGATTAAATTTAGAGAAAAATGTTGATATCATATACTTTTTTTAAATTCAGATGTTACATTTCTACAGCTTTTTGAAGTTGGTTAAAATTTTATATTTTTTTATTTTATTATATCAAACGTCGGCCCATGTAATTAAAAAAAAAAATAAAGGATCCATATTCTTATATATGATATTTTAAACCCATACTAACCATCAACTATTGAATTTTTTCCAAGAAAATTATCAAGTACTTAGTTTAATTGTCGTCTTTCCTAAAATATTTTTATAAAACTATGCGTATAATTTATTATACGCATAGAATAACAATTAGTTATCCACTCAAGACCTATATTAATAAGAAAAACAATACGACACCACCTTAAGGGCTCCTTTTACTTTAGTAACACACCCAAACAAAAAAATCTTCGTTCGCCTATGGCTCCCTAAGTTCTAATACATTATTTAGTTAAATATTTTTTTAATTTACCCAAAATCGTGTCGTCGCCTTCGTTTTCTTCCCACGTTCCTTTATGAAAGTATTTGCCAGAAAATCCTAAATTAAATTTAAACCCTGGTACTAATTTACTTATTCGCTCTTGTGTCTGGATTAAATCCTACGCAAAAACATTTAAATTGATATAGATTTTGTATCAATAACATAATTGCCTATGGACAGTTATATTATTGTATTACAATCTTTATTGAACTTAAACACACTCACGTGCACATCTTCTTTCCACATTCTAATACCAGTTTCGCCGACAAATATATCATCAATATCGACCAGTACTTGGCGCTCAAGCGATATGCTCAACAGTCCCTTGCTTAAGTACGATAACGAATCTAACAAAAGCAACCGATGCAGCCAGAACCTCAATCCTGAACCAAATAATACCCTGGATATTCCGTCGTACATACCGTGGTCTTGTATGACAGTAGCCAGAGGAATGTATTCGCTCTGCGAACTGAACGAGTCATTGCTACCCCATGCAACAGGTTCGTAAGTTGTATCGTTGGCACCAAAAACGGTCCAATCATCGCCGGGTAAAGGCCCTTGATATACACCACCTGCTCTGGAAATTCTTAGTACTGGCGACGCTGAATTCAACATGGCGTCCTATATTTAAAGTTCATTAAAATCGTTGGAGTTGGTGAGATTTTTTGAAAAGTAAACAAAGATAATATACTAGTAACAATATACTCACTCTCAGTGAGAGTTTCGTGTGCGTGTATAATGGAAACCCTCTAACTTGTACGCCGACCGCTCGACGTTCTGTCGGCGGGAAAAACCCTATTATACCAACCCCGTATTCCCTGCAGTATTTATCTAATAGCTCTCTATTCCATTTGTCCATATTTAAGTACTTATAGTAGTTTTCAAAAACGATAACGGAATAACGACCTTTATCTAAGTAAGTAAGAGCCGGTAACGACTTTCCGGCTATTTCCATTTTATACCTGCAAAACAAAAAATTAAATTGAATAATTATAATTTTAGAAAAGAATTTACCTTATATTTAGATGATTGGAATATTAAGTTAAGCAACCGGTAATTTAATCAAATGTTCTAAGTAGGTAAGTAATAATCTAAATTTCTTAGAATATCAATTATTACTTTATTTTAACATATAAATTAAAAGGTGTAACAAAATAAAAATGTACATTAAACTACGACAAAATCACACATGCTCATGTATATTGAAACAACGTAAATAATAATATAAAATGATTAGAGCTCGGAAATTGATGACTTAAAAACCTTTAGAGATGAATAAAATTTTACAACAATTTTTTTTATTTCTTAGCAAATTGGTTACTTGAACAGAATAAATGTTGTTTTTACTGTTTATCATTATCTATGAATAATATCCATAAACTATAATTAGTCATAAAACTTTACACTTTTGTTAATCATGATCGAGACATTTTTTTTCAGTGTATAATTAAATAACAGAGAATCTATGAGGCTTTTATAAGATAAAAAATCCAAAACAGTCCACGAATAATACAAGTTACAAGATGCACTTTGTTGTCTATATTTTATTTTTATTTTTTAATGAGGTAGTAATTACTGAAGAGATACCAGGAAAAATATATGATATGTCACTTTCATGTTGGAGCAGATTTTATAATAGGATGTTCCTGACATTTTTTACACTGAAAACTAAAGTATATCTTTAAACCACTTTTTATGAATAAATGAGCAGTCTCTGATCAAGTACTTTATAAATTGCAAAATTTGAAACTAAATAAAACTGCTATTATTAATAACAATTAAAATTAATACCAATAGACGACATATTTTATTATTGATTTACTACAAAACATACAACATATACATTATAACAAATGATTTTTAAATAGAAGCCACTATTTAACACTTCCGAGATGCAATAATTTTAATTCATCATATTTGGCTGATATTAACCATTTATATCATTCTCATTAACTGAATCTAGTTTAATTTGTAAATTAAAATACGTAGTTATACTATTTTATTTCTAAATAAAAAACAGGATGGTGAAAATTATTGGCGCTTACGAATAATATTATTTTATATTCAAAAATATTAATTAAAAATACTTAATTATATAAACAACAACAATTGAATAACAAAAAGTTGTTATCATATGTTATCACTAGATATGAAACCCTTTTAAATACATCTAAAGACATGCGGTTCTCATAAAAATCACGAATTTTCAGAATAGGTAGGAAGATTTTTGTCCAGTTTAAAAGTATTAAATAGACAAATGATTAAAACGGCTATTTCGCGAGCCGTCACGTTTTTCTAAAACACTCAGTTTCAGAAAAATCTCACGTTCTTGAAATGAAAGATAATTTAACATTAGGAAATGTGTTAAATTCATAACCTAACTTACCACTCTCGAATATAGCACGTTTACTCCTATTATCTATATCAGAATAATACAAAAACTAAAAGAACATAAAGTGCAATTCAATTCCACAAATCATTACTAAAAATTTAACTCATCTGTCCAGCGTAAAATCATTGAGAGTTCATTATTTTTCGAACACAAAATTTCGATAGCTATTCATAAAATGTGTTTATTTTATACATGAAATACCTTTTAAAATTAATAACTACCATAAAATACACGTACCTATTGTACAAACGCACTTTTAATTCTTACTGAAAAATACACGAAAAATTTGTTTTAGCAAGTCACAAAACAATTTCGGTTTCTTAAAATTGTTAGTAAATTATTTTTTAATTTGTCTGTCGATTAATGTATGTATTATATTTCCAGTCGACTTGAAATCAATAAAGTAGCTTAAGATTTTAAGATTTAAACAATTTAAGACAAAAACTGTTATAAAATAAATGAATGAAACCCCTACGGTTAAAGATTTGCTTATGTTGGCAATAAAAATATAAAATATAAAATTGAAATAATAAAACACACTGTCATACAGAAAGAACATAACTATCGAATTCCGTTTAGTAAACGGGTTTATTAAAAATCGTAACACAAAAATAAATGCTTATGGCAGTATACATAATAGTTAAACAGATTTTTTTCGGAAGTTTCTTGGAATACCTACTGGTATTTAAGGTTTATTAGTAGATTTGTTAAGTAAAAAAGAGTAAATCCATAACAACCACACAAAGGGACGACGACCAGTACGCACGTTTCGGCAGTTTTATAGTTTCTCGAAGACACGAGTAACTACAAATAAAAATAAAAATGGCACATTTTTAGCTACAGATAAACCGGATTGGTACGATTTACCTTATAAGCAAATGGTATCAAAAACCTAAGTGCATTGCAAATATTTAGCTCGTTTAATTACAAATAAATTGTCACTGCTATTATGTTCATGATAAACAATAGTTAAATTTTTATAAAATTATTCTTTTCGAAAATATAAATGCTACTTAAGTCGCAAGTACAATGTCAAGCATCACGTAAATGGTCACATAAAACAAGAGATTATTTTATATTAACGTTTAGTATATTTTATTACTGTATTATATCAAAAAGTATTTTTTAATTTTTAACCAAAATATTGAAAATAATTTTCAACGAAATTTGCAAAGTATTATGTCGAGGTTTACTAACTAGAATTTTACGATTTTTTGCTGTTAATTTATTTTTACGTCCATATTTTGCTTTAGAAAAATAATAAAAAAACTAGTTTAAAAAACAATGTGGTCACTGATTTTATCCATTCACAATAAACATTAGGCCGACACTTAAATTACAACTAAGCCCTGAACAAGTGCGTTTTATGCATGAACAATTCCAAGAATTTTTCATTTAAATAAATTAGTAACCGGATGTAGTTAATTAAAAAATACACAAACGTTTAAAAATAGTTAATGTGTGTCTTATGAGTTCTTTAATAGTTTTACTTTTTTAATGACACATACTAGGAACCAATTATATTTTAGGTAAATTTTGACAATTAATAAATAATAATTTGTTCTTCATATCTGAAGAAATAATTTTATATAATCAACAAAGATAATATAAGTTTAAGGTGACACAAGCAATTTCTCATACCATGAGATAAATAAAAAAAAAAATTTATTGAATAGTTACGGGAGAATTAATATTACCCGTTAATAAAATGCAGAAGAGTGAGAGTAAACTTCAAGATTCGTTGTCACCTTAAGAGTTTGTGTTAACATAAAAACAATTCTATTTTAAAATTTAGTAGTACGTTTGTCGTAAAAAATCTAAACAATGTCGTTAATAAAAATGCTTTTCGAAAAACAAATAAAAAATATCCCGATTCGGCAATAATAAACGTTAGTAGGTGTATATTTACACAAAACGTCTTTCAATAAAATTTTCAAGTAACTTGATGTGGGAAGAAGTAGTAACCTTTGTTGTAAAAATAAAAACGTAAAGAAATATTTCTTAGGTATTCATTTGATAACATTGTACCTCATACAACAGAGTACATAAACAGATTCTATTTTTACAGATGAACAGATTAAATTTATATTACGTATTCTCATGGAAATCGTGCAATAAAATTGTAGTACTTAAGTCAAGTCAATAAGTACATAAATAGTCTTGTCCATGCCCAGCTTCTAGATAGATGCATTTTATGTCAGAAAGTTGGTACTTAACAGAATACAAGGCGAGAATTGTAAATATCGTTTAAAGAAAAATGTTTCTACATTTAATAGGAACAATTTTGGTAATTGACAAAGTTATTAAGAAAAATGCAAACGAGAATCAAATGAAAAATATATTTTCAAAAACTCGTGTCATAATGGCGAGTTAAAACAACTTACCAAAATATTATATTATTAATTTTTCAACAGTATATATTATTGAATATACATAGCCAGTAGAAAACAAGTGAAAAATCCTGTTCGGTGAAACGGTTTATATGAAATCTATGTAAACCATATTCAAACTATATTATGTTGAGCGTTTTACGGCCAACAGGCTTTTATAGAGAACGTTATTTGCAGGGGGTATTTTCTATGACTGAAATAAAACACTGACCCGACTCCGACGACACGAGTCATAAGGCAAGGACGCGCTTCTAAATATTTTTTGATAGATTTATTTTTCAGAAAATTATTTCAAATACCGAAAGGCAAATCGGATTTTTTTTTGGACTAGTGGTAAACAAACTTTTGGCCTTTCCGATTGATCAAAAACGCATAATAATCCTCGTAGTGCGCGACTCGAATAAATCAGCAATGTAAATTTATCGAAAGGATTTATTGTACATTATCCCCTCAAAAAAAAAAAAACTAATCAAATAAGAGCAAGCATAAAATATATTTCCATTGACATTTTTTCCATCTGTTATTTATTTAAATTTAATGCGATCTAAAAAATAAAATATCGAAAACGAAACTATAAATCTATAATACACGTCACGGGTCGCTCTTCAATAACATTTCAGAATATCTTTCTCGCGGTATTTATTGTCGAATTATTAGATTTGTAATATAACGCAATAAAAATAAATCTTTTGCGATATGTTATCGACATAAGGTAGAACGCTGGAAGGGAATGTTTCACTGTCGAATTTTACAAATCGCAAATTAATAAAATTATGCATGTAAAATAAAAATAAAATGAAATTGATATTTTTTTAAATGTAAAATCTAAAAATAGTCAAGGGAATGGAAATTGAAATAGGAAACGCGGTACAAACGAATCGTACAAATCTAAATTCACACAGTCGAGCGCTTACCGCTTTCAAGTATAAATTACGGAAAATTTTAATTCTGAAAAGGTTTCTAATGTTACTGTTTAGATTAGATTTGATGAAACACACATAATAACCACTACAACGAAAGTACTGCTCAGGTTGTTCGGCAAATGATAATGGACGGCTCCGGTAGTAACTCTTCCAAAACCGCACATACATATTATAAACAAAACATAAAAGGGTTGAAACTTTGACAGTTTCATAACAAAATTTAATTCATCCAGCAAAAGTTGTTCGCAGGCGTGACCGCATTCAAGCACACCCCCTCCCTTTTCTTGCAAAAACGATGGTAGGGACATTTTGATTGATGTTTCGAAAATTATTAGCCGACTTATTGCCACAGTGAACGCTAGACTCATTACTTATACCCTTATATAAATATTATACCTAAAGTTTCCAAATGAGTTTTTTTCTTACACATTTTTAATAAATTAATCATTTAATAAATATAACGAATACGAGAAACACCCATATACATTACTACTCTAAATAAGAGCAAAAAAGTATCGTTCGACCATTTTAAAAATCAAGTTAAAAATTAACTACACAAATAGAACATTGTGTAACACGAATTAATGAATACTTTTTGTATATTTATTTAAATGGTCCCTATAATCATGTAATAACTATTTAATAATGAAGTTTCAATTTAGCATTTTAGAAATAATACAAGAAAATATTGTTAATTATGAAAATAATTTCTAATTAAAATATACGAGACCAAGTGAGAATCGAATAAAGCAAGTTTTATTTCTGTAGATATTTTTAAACTGAAAATAATTATAAAGACAGTTTTCACAAATGATGAAAAATAACTTTAGAATAAATTTCAAGATAGCAAGATTAAGAAATTTCCATAGTTAATAATTAAAAGTTTGAAATATCTCTGAAATTAAAAAAACTTAATGACTTCTATATTATATTATAAAGCAGATTTTATAATTTCTTCTTGTTTATGTTAATTTGTTAGATGAGAAATTGTTTAGATCAAACTTACATCAATAAAATAACATAGTTGTAATATTTTTGTGATTCATTATAACTTTGCAATAAAAAAGAATCTTTTAAAAAACTTTTACTGGAAAAGTTAACAAATAACAGATTTAAAATCAATAAGTGTAAACACTAAATTATTAGATACTATAAAACTTTTAAAAAGCTTATAAAATAAAGTATTTTAATATCATACATCAAATGTAAAGTGTTGTGACACGTCTAAAACAGGACAAGGTAACGTATTGAGGTGTAAACTACTGTAAGTAGATAATAATAAGAAAAAAACACTAAACTTGGCGAGTGACAACAATTATAATAATTAAAATCAGTTACAATTGAAATAAGGTATTAATGAACAGTAGATATATTTTATTAGCCAACAGTTTATATTACACTCAATTATACAACGGTTTAAGTATTGTCCGCTTATAGAGGTCCACTTACTAATCAAGTACTAACTAAACCGCACTACATAATAGACTCTAATATGGTTTCATAATAAAAGTTACAATTTAAAAGTTAAATACATTTTTATTAATAAATAAAAATAAATAAGATAGTATATCTTTATTAATCGTTAAATTTGAGGATACAATATAATTGATTTATTTTAAGTACATATTTAGTTTTTTTGAAAATTAATTCCATTATTGAATTCAAAATGAAAATTTGAATTTATCATTCGCATTTTATATATAGGTCGTACAATTTTTATGATTGATATAAAAGTAAGCAAAGCAAAATATTATAATAATAATCGACCCAGTAAATTAGATAAACAGCATAAAAATCATATATAAAAGATTAATAAATAATTTATAATACATATTGATTACCTCAGTCTATTGTGAACAAGTGTTTCTGCAAGTTCTCTGCCGAGTCTCGAGTAAGTAGTTTCAACGAGAAGTAGAAGTTTCAAGTCTGTCCTCGGACGATTCGGAGTTTGTTGTGATGGCCTGTGGTCATTTGGAGGTCTGGACTGAAAATGTGGACACATTCCATAAGGTTTTAACCTAACGACTTTTCGGTCCCTTCGCATCAGCAGGCTGAAACACAATTCATCGACAAGTGAATTATTTACTGAAGTTATCAAAATAGCAAATGTAATCATATTATATAATAAAACAAGGATAAATGTTTTTCTGGGAAAATAACTTAGCGTGCTCAAATTTTCAAGATTTCTTTTTTTTTTTTTTTAACGAAAGTACTTGGTCACGAGACTCCGGTAAAATAATTGCTGAAGGTCGGAAAATTTGAAATCGCACAGCGAGCGTTTTAAAATTTCGACTGTTTTCGAGAAAAAATGATTGGTGACGCCAACGTTTTACGATTTAAGGTTTGAAATTTTCACCAGACCCGCCCAAAGACATTTCTGAAATATAAATAATTAGTTCAATTCGTTTATTTTTTACCGTTTATTATTACACACAATAAAAAATTGGATAATTACAATAAACATCACACTAAATATCTGCTTAATATATAGTGTTACTAAAATATCAGTAACGTACTCGCGCTATATCTGATCAACCGTTTGTGTTTTAGACATTATTTAAAGATTTCTAATACCGGTAGCACCAATAATCTATTACGATAGCGACAAAATATTATCCTTATCTCTCATTTAGATAACTTGTGTAGAAAATTTTTCTTGATAACTACCATAATAAAAAAATGTATAGAATATCATAAAATAATTTTGCCGTCATGGTGGCACCAATAGTACCGGTTGGGTACTGTCACTGGTAACATAAAACCAAATCAATGATGAATTTTTATTTGACATCCAAATCTTTAAATAATGTGTATAACACAAACTGCTGATCAGATAAACAACAGTTTGTAATTTTTTCCTATCATATTATTCTTCTCCTTTCTCCTTTTTCCTCGCCATAATCCCAATTACTTGGTGTCGGCTACCCTTATCCTAAACTTCAACTTGACACGATCTCCCACATCCACTACGCTCACATCAGCTGTCCTCATTATTATGGTTTAAAGATTACATTTTATCGTGGTATGTTTTTTTTCTATTATTTTTATATTTTAGTCAAGCAGTTGGTCGTATAGATGGGGAAGAGTAAATACCAATTAAACACCTCTCTCTTTATAAAACTTTAGTGTTATTCATAAATAATATGAACTTATACATTCTAAACTCATAAGAAATCAAATATTAAACAAAAAAAGATATTATTTACTGTAAAGCGCAATTAAAATATTTAAATTAAAGAAAAAACGAAAAACTTTTAATAAAATTAAAGTTAATAATTTTTATAAATGTGAATTTAGGCACTTGTGTTTGCAGTCTCTTCCTTTTAATATCATTGTTATCGAAATTAAAAAACTACATATTATTTATACTGATATTTTAGTAACACTATATATTAAGCAGAAATTTAGTGGGATGTTTATTGAAATTATCCGATTTTTTATTGTGTGTATTAATATATTAATAATATATAAACGCATAACAATAACGGTGTTATTGACAGGTTTTGATATTTTTAAAGATAAACGTGTCGCACATATTTTTTGGATGTTATATAACTTAAGTATTTTTATTCAAGATTTCATATCAAATAATATCGTATAAATTCTCAATACCTTCATAATACATTCAACTATGTTTGTATGCCGGAAAATACCTTGCCAAGTTTCTTTATTCGGACATGTATACAAATTACTTATAATGTAAAATAAACCTTTAAGCGTTTATATATCTTTATTATGTTTGATTATATTATGTGAAATTATAAAACTGTTTTACTGTTGTAAGAATATAAAAATAATAGTTTTTTAGTATACTGATATGTAAACACAAATAAAAACTTCATTTTTGGATGTTTTTGCAGCTCAACATAGTGAATACACATTGTTTNCATTTTTGGATGTTTTTGCAGCTCAACATAGTGAATACACATTGTTTTTATCAATTAAAACTTCTTGGTGTGTTAAATATTTGCATAACAATATATATATTTAATCGTACTATTATTATCTCGAATAAAATATTAATGTCTCTTCCCTAAAAACAAGCTTTAATTGTTTGACGGATAAATCAATTTTACTTAAAAATGCCACAACAAAAATGTGTTTCTAGGGTAAATA
>NW_026099575.1:9371486-9373603 GCF_025091365.1 Daktulosphaira vitifoliae | reverse complement strand
AACCCCTTTTTTCAAGAGCTGATCTCCACACTTTTAGCCTTTGATTAATTTCCTCCCTATTTTCTCCTATTAACACTATATCATCACCAAACAATATGCACCACTCCTTGTATTTCTCTAGTAATTTTATCCGTCACTATAGAAAATAAGTAAGGGCTTAAAGCAGAACCTTGAGGAAGACCTACTCTTACCCGAAAATCTTCTGATATTCCTCCTACGCTTTTAACCCTGCTACAAGTGCCATCATACATATCCTCCATTATATTAATGTACCTTTTCGGGACTTCTTTTCTCATTAATGCCCACTTTAGAACCTCTCTCGGTACTCTATCATACGCTTTCTCCAAATCTATAAATTCCATACAAAGCTTTTCTATTAGTTGCCTCAAACAAAATAATGGCTCCATTGTCGACTTACCAGGCAGAAATCCAAACTGGTTTTTAGATACCGATGTCTCATTTCTTACTCTCTTATCAATTACCTTTTCCCATATTTTCATACTATAACTCATAAACTTTATACCTCTATAAATCTGATTCAATAGATTAGCTTACTAGGAAACGNAAACCCCTTTTTTCAAGAGCTGATCTCCACACTTTTAGCCTTTGATTAATTTCCTCCCTATTTTCTCCTATTAACACTATATTGTCACTAGTATATATATATGGCACTAGTAATTTTATCCATCACTATAGAAAATAAGTAAGGATTCAGTAAATCAGTTATGGAACCTTCAAATATTAATTTTCTTTTATTTAATTCTTCTGATAATGAATTATATGAAGCTTTTTTAATCCACTGTACTAAGTCAGTAGAGTATTGAATAATTTTATTTTGATCTTGGTGCTTTTTTTCCATTAAAATATTATGAGGAAGGGGAAAAAAAATTTTTATATGTATTATTATTTTATATTTAAAAAAAATTGTTAAGAAAAGGTTGAGAGAAAAAAAACTATAATAATTTATTTTAGACGTTTTATCTATATATTATTTGTATTATTATTGGATTTTTTTGAAGTTTATTGCGTTACTACGTTACTTTTCAGAATAATTTCGGCATAAAATCTTTGGTAAAGTTAATTTTGCTCATAATTTACATATTGTAAATATTGGTTTGTATCTTCAAATGTCTATCGCTTTGCTATCTTTTTTAGTAATATTTTTATCATTACACAAATATAGAATTAAAAGAAAATGGAAAAAGAATATTTAATGTATCGATAGAAACTACTAGTGTATTGTACTAAAACGGGAAAAACTTATGTATAGTTACGTCCCCTAAACATTAATGAATCATAGCTCGCTGATAATTCAATAAAATAAAAAAATTTTTTANGATTTCTTTCAA
Source organism: Daktulosphaira vitifoliae (assembly GCF_025091365.1). Classification (NCBI taxonomy): domain Eukaryota; kingdom Metazoa; phylum Arthropoda; class Insecta; order Hemiptera; family Phylloxeridae; genus Daktulosphaira; species Daktulosphaira vitifoliae. Next base: position 9,372,254 of record NW_026099575.1, on the reverse strand, counting down.
CGATACGTCAAAAGATCACAAATCGTATCTAGTCGAAGACATTACCCTTCAAAATTGAAAAAATTTCCCCGTTCCCCGTAAATGGGGATAAACCTCCAAAAAAATTACAAATTTAAAAATCGCTAATTTTCGAAATTTTTTCAATTTTTTTTACTAAAAACTGCCGTAACTTTTTCAAAAATGAACATATCAATATAATTTTTTTTTATATAGATGCTTGATGTCTTTACCTATCATTTGGTATATTTTTTTTGTAAATCTGACACTTAACCTGCCCACAGGGGGGGATTTAAAATGACAACTTTTTCACAAAAAATTTACTTTTTCAACATAACTTTTGAAAATGTTCCGGAAGGTCTGACACTTTTATATATATCTTAAATTAAAGCTAATGTAATATACTTTAATTTGAAAAAAAAAAATTTGACCTCTGGACTTGTCTTCATGGTGAAAACGGCTACCGAATGCTATTTTTGTGTGAAAATTTTCGATTTTATAATTTACATTTTTTACTTTAAAGTGCTATAACTTTTTAAAAAATGTATGGATCAATACAATTTTTTCATGAGAAGTAGTATTTATATACATCTTTCATTGGATATACTTTTTTTTTAAATCAGACTATTTCCCTATATATGGGGGGGCTTCAAATATAAAAAATGCATATAAAAAGTAGAACTTTTTCAACTTAACCTTTGAAAGTGTTCCGGAAAGTCTGACACTTTTACATATATCTTAAATTGAAGTTTATGTAATATACTTTAATTT
>NW_026099575.1:9352368-9370596 GCF_025091365.1 Daktulosphaira vitifoliae | reverse complement strand
AAGTTTTTGGCCGTGATCATTTAGTACGTATATATATTTAAAATTCTATACATCTTACATTTTTTTCTAAGTATAACTCAAAAATTTCAAATTTTGAGTGCATATATTTATAAAAAAAAATGGATTCGGATTTGTTTTTCATGATAACGACATTGGTCATATATTTCATAATTCCGATTCAAGTAATCAGAGATGTTATGTTTATTGCACTGGCAATTGTGTCACTGCAGACTTTTTTGGAGATGATACTTTCTAAGAAAAAGACTTTAACTGAAAATGTAGAAACTATTATGAATACTTGCCGGATTTCGACTAAACATAGTATTAATTTGGAGATACCTATTATTTGAAATAATTCAATTTTAAAAGAACCACTTAGAGAAGATAGATTTACAACAACTTCGATTATTGAAATTGAAAAAGAGCCCTCTAAAACTTCTATAGAGAAAATCACAATAATAGATAATTCATTGAACTTGGAAAATACATTGTTGAAAAATATTCTTTCGATTACACCGTCAAAAATACACCTTATACAAACATTTCAATACTGAATAATGAAATTGAATCTGTTAAAAAATTGAACTCTGAAAATATACAAATTGATAAAACAGCCCATCAACACATCTACAGACACTTCCGTATTACCTAATAATTCTTTTAACACGAACACATCACAGTCTACAAACAATCATTCAACTCAACTATTTAAAACATTGCCTGGAAATATTAACACATCAACTCAAGAAAACAACACTTTAATAAATAATTCTAACAACTTTAATATAATAAGTTTTAAAATTTTCTAAAAATTGAATTAAACCTAACACAATTCATTATGTCAGTAGGATAATGAAAGGTTATCTTAATAATAGTACTTCAAGGGGTTTTTAGCAATGTCCTTGAAGAAATAGGAAGATTATCAAAATATCATGTTTTATACACTTTTAATAGCTATCCAGGACTTTTAGTGAAATATCTTCAATAAGAACTGGACTAGCCAGTTGATTTTTATAAGTATTTGATTAGTTATACAATTCACAATCAGATTTATTTGAAGAATATTATCTAAAAATTAAAAAAAATATATTATCGTCTAAAAATATTATTGAATAATTATGAATACTTAATATTTATTTCTATTTAATTTAATGAGAAAAATGGTTTTTGAAAAATTGAAAAAAAAAACAATTAAATAATTAGTATTAAAAGTATACGAATAATTAAAATTATTTAAAATAATGTTAGAAAGTCTTCATATTATAATGGAAAAAGAAATTATATTATTTTTAATGTACTAGATACTATCAATTTTTAGTATTTTTAATCATTGTTATTAATGTTTTATACCCACTCTTATACGCTATGATTGTAATAGAGAGGACAACAAAACCTACATAGCCCAGTAACAACAGAATTGCACATTTGCATTTATGCAGAGAAACACAATTTGTCATAACGGGACTAATCCACCATACATTATTATTATTATTACTTATTAAGGTGATATAACATTTCTACTCAAATGTATTATAATATTGCTTTAAGTAATTATTTTATTTCCTGTAACTAATTTTAAATAAAATTAATATATTTTTGTTGCCATTATAACTCTTACCACTTATGCAAATGGCAGGTTTTTATCCAATTTCAAGACCATTAAATTCATTCAAAGTTGTCTTCAACCAAATTTTTCATTTCATTCAACTAGTTAAAAATAAAAAAAATTATTCATACGAATCAGATATTAGGAATTGTGATTTTCTTTTAAATTACTCAGAGTTGTTTTTATATACTACACTACCCATTGTTAATATTATTTTTCAACTATTTAAATGGAACTTTGATAAATATACAATAGACTTCAAGTAAGTATTACGCCAATGTAATAATTAATTGTATAGTTTATATCATTATACAGAATTATATAATATTTTTATAATAAGATCTGAAAAAAACTATATCCCTTAACTTAAGCCACCAAGTTAGTAGTATAATAAAACATATTTGTTGAAAATCTAAATTTTCATTTTCATTTGAAATGCCTGGTAAAATTACATTGTCTTTATCAATTTAACTAAGGTTAAAATACGATTTTTACTTCCTTGAAACTTTAAAAATAAATTAATCTTTATTTCAATTTATTTTTAAAAGTTTAGAGGCTTCTTAAAAATATTAGTTTTCTTCAAAATGCTTTACATATTTAATTATACAATCAGAATTTGAGAGAGTTTAATTATAATAAGATAAATTTTTTACCTGTGATAATTATTTTAATGAAAAAAAAGTATTACTTTAATTTCTGCGAGCGTTCTATTAATTTAATAATTGTTATCTATGTGTCTATGTCATCTATGAAAAAAGATTTTTAGACATATAAAAACGAAATATTTTCTCAATTAAATTGATGGTTAATATACTCAAAATTTTACACGGAGAACATATTTGTATACTTAGATGATCATTTTTTAAATAGTCTTCATGAAAAATTGTAAAACTACTAATAAATAAATTATTAAAATAACGAACGCGTCACCAACAATAAAGAGTTTATTTTTATTTTAATATAACATTCTGAACCATACATTATAGCTGGTCTCACTACAGTCTAGTAAAATTTACCTTTCAGTCTCATAGGAATTCTTTTATCGCATAGGACACCAGACGCATCTCTCCNTTTATCACATAGGACACCAGACGCATCTCTCCACTTCAACCACCTGCACTTAAATCTGTGTCTTACATCCTCGTCAATACCACCGCTCTTTTGCACAACTGATCCTAAATACTTAAAACTTTCCACCTCTCCAATTACGTCCTCGCCTATTGTCACTGGTCTCCTTATTTCACCTACCTCGTGTTCTCCTTTATCAAACTCGTACTCTATATACTCCTACTTATTCTTAAAATCTTTTCTTCAAATGCTGATCTACACACCTCTAGCCTTTGATTAATTTCCTCTCTATTTCAATCCTATTATTTGTCTGTTCTTTTTAACTATATCGGCAGTAATGACGTATTGGTGAGTACGAAATCTAGTCAGTATATCTATCAATTCTTCTTGAAGGACAGTTGTGTTCTTAATAACGCGTCATTTAAACTCAAGCCCGATTCCATCTTTGTAGTAACACTATTATCATTGTAAACAACATGATGTAGTAAATGACAACCCGCGCTCTTATCTTCTTCATCTGTTATGCTTACCTCTTTCATGTGACCCAAGCTAGCGTATTCCAAAAGAAATTTTACGTATACTCTTTTTAACGCCGTGTCACGACTTAATTTCTTTTCCATCGATAACCAACGCCTTTTTTCAATATGAAAAGACTGCCCGAGATTATTAGCCCAACTTCGAAACGGTAAATGTACGACAAATCGACCAGTCGTGTCCCAAGTCACGGTGCCTTCAAATATTTCTTTTCTTTAACAGTATAAGGGTATTCCTTTTCTATCGTTTCTAATTTCCAAAATTGTGTTAACAATCCTTCTCGTCGATTATTACACTTATCACATTTTTGATTCACGTGATAACTCTTACTATTTTATTGAGGTCATTGTAAATCGTTTCCGGAATGGGCCCTAAAAACTGTTTTTTGTGCCGTAGGTCCGCCTTCAAATACTTATATATATATTATATATATAAATATCTTATAACTCTTTTATTTTCGCCAGTTTGCTGTCGGACGACATGATTTAATAAAAAATAATGTTTAATACATTGTGTTATACATTTTATTGTAAAACATACAGTATTTTTTTTTTTGTATAAAATAAATTAAATTTTGTTTTATGTTACATTTTTTATCTGTATTTAAAACTACTTTAAATTATTCTGTTTTATTATTATTTAAATTGTTGATTGCACAAATGTAAATATACTCAAATCGCTAAAATTTCTTTTTATATTATTTTCTATTCAAAGTTTTTAAATTTTTTTTGGAAGTAGGTTTAATTAAAATTTTTGCTTTTAAATAATAAGCTGCAATTATTCAATAATAATTTTTTTAATTTAACTTAATTATATTTTAAGAACAGAATTAAGTCTGAAATATTTATTAGCAAATAAAATAATCTATGTTATTTAAAAAAATTTAGAATATAAGATATAAAATTTGAATTCTTTACATTTTTAGTTTACTTTCAATAGCAAGGCTGTCTTTTATTTTGTTTTATTATCAAGTAATCATTTAATAAATTATAAAAGTGTAATCTCATTTAATAATAATAGAAAATATTTGGGTATTATGACTTATATGCACTCTAAATATGATTTGTATTTTATTTTACAAAATATAATAAGCTTATTAAATATGAGTGTACAGAATTTATATTTTATACCATTTGTAATAAATAAAAAAAATCTAGTATTTGAAATTGAAAATTTATTAAATTATAGGTTTACTCCCATTAGTATAACATGTATTATAATAAAATGTAGGTGCGTCTTTTTTTTTTTGGAATACTATACAAAGTAATAATTTAATAATAATAAAATATGTCTAGGTATTCTGAAAATTTTAACATATTAAATATAATTTATAATTTGTTTTACAATACATTGGTCATTAGTAAATATGAAAGAACAGAATTTATTTTTTATTATCAATCATTACAATTAAATATATATAAAATAATAAATTTTTATAAATAGAATTGTTAAATATTTTTAATATTTATTAGCTACTAAAATTGACAGTATTCCTCTAGTAGAATGGAAGTCTCTTCAGTCAGTCATTTACTGTTCTGTTCAGTACTCTTTTATAAGCATTGAATTGGTGTCTCCTAGCTGCCTACTTATGAAATTTTTGTTACTTTTAATTAATAATCTGCAAAAAATAAATAAAATATCTTAAACAGTAAAATATTTGTGATATTTATTTATTAGCTACTAAAAATGACAGCATTACCTTAGTAGATCTGGGAGATACTATTTAGTGTCAGTTAGAGTGGCCGTTAATTATGAACTTTTAAAATTCTAGCGCCATCCCCTAAAATTGTTTGATTACCCCAAGAGAATTAAAATGATACCCTAAGGGTAGTGTTTTTGTCTATCTAAGAACATTAATTGTTACAAAAAAATATAAATAATAAATAATATAAAAATATAAACAATAAAAAAATAATTTTGACTTGGCAAAATATAAATAAAAAAAAATCATTAAATTATCAGATTTACTTATTATTAATATTAGCGATTTAATTAAATTTTTTTTTTTATTCAGAGTCCTTATTTTTTTATTAATTAAATTACTAATTAAGACAGTAATATGCCTACAAGTAATATAAAATTTCTTCTCTAATGTTTTATAATATTGCTCTAAGTGATTAATTTATTCCATTGAACTAATTTTAAATAAAATTAATTTTATGAATGTGTTAAAACTTTCATAGATTGATGAGATTCATTGATAGATGAGTCCGAAAGGTTAGAACTCAACTACAAACATGGATAAATCCTAAAGATATTCAATTAAAATTAATTTATTTTGGTTACCACATAAGTCTTACCACTTTTGAAAAAAGCTGGTTGTTGTCCAATTCCAAATCCATTAGATTCATTCTAGGTGTTTTCAACCAAATTTTTTATTACTAGTTAAAAATACAAAATTATCCATGCAAATCAAATATTAGGCACTGTGAGTTTTATACAATATTAGAGTTGTTTTTATACACTACACTACCATTTAAAAATTATTTTTTCAATTATTTTAATGGTACTTTGATTAATATACAATAGAATTCATGTAAGAGTTATGTTAATGTACTTAGTAATTATACAGTATTATAATATTTCTAAAACATTTGAAATAAATTAAACTCCCTTAACTATTCCTGTAATTAAGCCACTAAGGTATTAATACATAATACATGCTAGTTGAAAATCTAAATTTTCTAATTTTTTGAAGTGCCTGGTAAATTAACATTATCTATTTCCCGTTAACCAAGATTAAATATATGATTTGTATCTTCCTGAAACTTAAAAAATAAATAAATATCTGTATTTTAATTTATTTTTAAAATTTTAATAATAGACTTCTCAAAAAAATTTGTATTCTTCAAAGATGCATACTTTACATATTAAATTATGCAGAAGTTAAGACTACTCAATTTCAATAAGATTAATTATTTATGTGGTAATTACTATAATGAAAAAAGTATTACTTTAACCTCTCCAAGTCTTCTATTAAATTGTTCTTTTAATAATTGTTGGGTATATGATTATTTCATCAATGATAAAAGCATTTTAGGTTAATAAAAACTAAATATATTCACAATTAAATTAATAGTTAACATACACAAAATTTTACATGGAGAACGTATGAGAACTTACATGATAATAATTTTNATAGTTAACATACACAAAATTTTACATTGAGAACGTATGAGAACTTACATGATAATAATTTTTTAAATAGTCTTTAAGTAAAGTTGTTTAATTACTCACGAGTGTCAATGAATAATAAAATTAATAAATATATATTATATGATATTAAATTACAAAAATAACGATTATGTCCAGTAATAAACAGTTTTCTCTTATTTTGATATAACATAAAACGGTGATGTCAATAATAGAAATACTCAATATTTACGTTACTGTGATAAGATGATAAATCTCATTCTTATCACCCAAAATGTAATCTATCTTTATTAAATATTTTGATTTTGTATAATCGCCATTAAGTTAATGATATATGATTTTTGGATACTTCCCAAAAATAGCAAACAACCGTTAGCCAGTTATACATTTCGAGATATTTCTTTACTAAAAATCATTGTTTAACTCAATGGTATTTTTATTCAACCAATTTTAATATGGTAAAAATAATTGCAGTCTTATTAAAAACTTTACATATGTTTTTAATATTTGCTTAATATATTTTTTATTGAATTTATAGTAAATACATTATTGCTGATTTCAAAGTTGGAGTGCCAATGATTCCATGTAAATATGGAGTCCTTGTGAGAAACAAACTTCAATGCAGTATCCCAGTCACATCAAGAATGTTATAGAGTTTAATCAAGCGGTAAAAAATGATAGTATCATGGTCTTTATGCAAATTAATGGTTATTATCAAATTAATTGGATCAACTTGTTAGTAAAAAGTACATTGATGTTAAGAAAATTATTACTATTTGAAATATTTTTATAATTCTCTTTAGATTCTTATATTAGAGGAATAGAAAAAGTTAACACAGTAAAACCTATCTTATGTTATCACTCATGACAATCAAACTCAAAAAGAAACTCGTCATATTAGAGTCAAAATAATTCTAGATATATCTACTCTATCATTAAATGAACTATTGTCTATTAATTAAAGTAACTTAAAATTTATTAAAGTTTTAGTGAGTATTGATATTAAAGTCCATTATAATCTCATGCTCATGGTATCTAGTATGTAATATTCGAGCAGTGTAAAAGTAAATAAATAAAATTTGACTGCTTATTAAATTTATTTATTAATCTGTCAAATGTTATTCATTGAACTGTCAGAATCACTGTTTTAAGTACATAGCAAAATAAACATAACCCTTTATGTTAACGTTAAGTGCGAATGATATTATAATACACTTGAGATAATGTATATCACACTTTTCTACCCTAAGTAAGAAAATAATTTAAAATATACTAATTGCATTTAACATAAAAATTAATTTTAAATTCTGGAAACTCAAAATATTTTCATAATAATCTTCATAAAAATTAGTAAACTTAAATTAATTAAGATAAGTAAGACAAAATAAATAACATATTAAAAATACATAATAACAAAATCACCCAAAGTACTTAAATTTAACAGGTTTGTTAATAATTCTTATTAGTTTCATATTTACACTCAATGGTACAACAGATTCTGGTTTATCCACATCAATACCAATTTCAGGATTACTTGGCTCATTAGAATCTTCTATGTTAACCCTTGCAACCTCTTTTCCCTCTTTTTTGTTCTTTACTATCTCATAATACTTTTCTATTTCAATAATCGTTCCTATCTCCTCAAAAATCTTCCACATTTAATAATTTGGTCTATATATCTCTTATAACATTTTTATAAAAATTTATCTTTACATATATGTAAGCTCCTTTTAATATTGCTTTTAAAATAGAATTACAACTATAGTGATTGCTACAGTGATAATAAGTATATAATTGAAACGTTGCTAGGAAAAAAGATATTTAAATAATTCACTTAATAATTTGCTATGTTACTTTGCTGTTGTCAACCTTCTCATATATTTGTTTCACTATATTTCTAAATTCATAAAATGTATGGCTTAATATATTGTAATAACAACAGCTTTTCGACACCCAGAGTGTCAGCTGAGCACGGTGACTGCTCTACAATAACACGCACGTGATTACCTAGACAGCAGGCACCACATCCTCATCTTCATCTTTGTACACATTACATCTTACTGTTCTGTTCTGTGTTAGGACAATATATCTAAATTATCTTAATGTTTTAATAAATTTAGTATTTAGTACTCTATGTTTTAAGTTAGTTCTAACATTATTTTGTACTATAGCACTAAATATACAAATTATATTATGTAAAATTTATTTTGTAGAATTTAAAATGTCCATATTTCCTAACCCATCAAAAAGAGATCATGATAGCTATGCACATGATTTTAAACAATTAAATAAAAAATAAAATCTGATCATTGTAATCTCCTCGATTAATAATAGTATTATGGTGTATTAAAAAGCTCTGAGTAATTGTATGAAAATCAAAATTCTTAATATTTGATTCACATGAATAATTTTTTTTTATTTTTAACTAGAAATAAAAGATTTGGTTGAAAACATTTAGAATGAATCTAATGGACTTAAAATTGGACAACAACCTGCTATTTTCTTAAGTGGTAAGATTTAGAATGGTAACCAAAATGTATTATTTTATTTAAAATTAGTTCAATGGAATAAATTAATTACTTAGAACAATAGTAAAATTCAATTGAGAAGAAATTTTATCTTGTAGGCATATTACAGTCTTAATAAGTAATGATGATAATAATATACGGTGGATTACTTAATCCTGTCAGTAACAAATTGTGTCTTTGTGTATAAGTAACAGTGTGCAATTTTGTTGTGGCTGGGCTATGTAGATTTCCTTGTGTTCTCTTATAAAACCATAGCTTATAAGAGTGGATGTAAAACACTAATAACAATGATTAAGAATAATATAAATTGTTAGTATTTATTACATTAAAAATAATATAATTTTTTTTTTCATTGTATTATAAACAGTTTTTTTAACATTATTTTAAATACCTTTAATTATCCTATATAATTCTACTACATACTAACTAGAATAATCTAAATTTTATGGAACATTGTTTTTCATTAAATTAAGTAGAAATAAATATTAAAACTTATTTAATTGTTTAATATTATTTTTAGATGTCTCTTTATCAAATAGTTCTGATTGTGAATTGTACAACCAATCAAATACTAATAAAAATCAACAAGCTTGTTGTTTTGTTAATGAAGATGTTTCACTAAAATTCATAGATAACTTTTTAAATATTTTAAAATTTCCAAAGTATACGGTTTTCATGATAATCTTCCAATGTCTTAAAGGACATAGCTAAAAACCTTTTGAAGNAATGTCTTAAAGGACATAGCTAAAAACCTTTTGAAGTACTATTATTTATGTAGTAGAAGATAATTATTATTTTATTACAATAAAGTAGGTTGAATATCTCTCAGTCCATCCTTATTTGTAAAAATAGTTTAGAAGATTATACCTTTATTATAAAAGAAGTTGTCAATAAGTTCTTCTGAAATTTTGAATTTTTAGTATAGAAGTATATTATTTTATGAAAATATTTATTATGGCCGATCCAGTCAAATTAATATATGGTAAAACATGTTTAACTACTAATAAATAGAATGTTTTACTTACTGAGCCTTCGAAATGTCGTTCTTTTAAATACTGTGGAAGACATATCCATAAAAGGAAACGGTTCATCATATATCATGAGGAATAGATTTAGACTTTTTCATAACATTCTGAACGACTAAATATCGAAGCTTAGTGTTTAATTGCAAAGTAGTGATTTCACTGATTGCATACATTAAAATTATATCTTTTCAATTTTTTCTAAATTTCAGCAATGTATAAACGAATTTATTTATTTATTTATAAATTTAACATAATATTTTAATATTTTCATTCGACTTAAAAGCTAGTATTATGTATTATATTCTTCCTATATTCATTAATACGAGTTTCAAAAAAAATATTTAATTATTTTTCTGAATATTCTCCGAAAAATACGAATTAGTTTTATCTACGTTATAATTTTATTTTGAGATTTAAATATAATATTTATAATATGATATAATATATATCTATAAATTAAAATATATAAAAAGATTTTTACTGTGTCCTCGAGACAATAATTCTTCAAACGTATCAAAAGGTACTTTTTCTTGAAGATATTTCTCCATTTGGCTATATGAGTCGGAATATGTTTTGTTCAAACCTAAGTCTTGCCTAATTACTTTCAATATTAATTTTAGAAAAAAAAAGATATTTTATCCAATAGTTAAACTCTTAGTAAAAAGAGACTTTTTTTTGGAGATATAATATTTTTCTATAAAAAATTTTACAAAATATTAAATAAATTTCAATTTTCTGGAATCATTTCTGAAAAATTATTAAGTAGCCTCAAATAACGGAAATTTAAAATAAATTCCATTCAGAGATGTTACCCTTAGTTTATACAATAATAAATTAAAAATACACATCGATTAATACATAAGTTATTAATGAAATAATTTTTTTTTTTTTATAATAACTTTAAACAGAGTATAAGAATAACCTATAAATGTTTTTTTTTATTAAATACATATTAACTATAATTAGGATTAATTGTAAATAATAATGCACACTTTGTTCATTAATTATAACTATTTAACTAAGAAATGATATAGTAATGGTACCAATATTTATTAATGATGTTGTTTGTGTCACTCTCTCTTTTTTTTTTTTTTGAACCTAAAATTAATACTTGATGAAGTTGTAATGTGATATCAGTTGATTGACAGTGCTTCACGAGTAAATAGTCCGGTGTGTGAGAATTGTTATTATTTTCTAACATGGATTACTTGAACTAAAGAAGTTTTGCATTTTACATTAGGTAAGAAAAAATAATTTTTGCTTTTTGTTTGAGGCTCTGCATCGTAAATATACATGTGTGTTTGTATAAAAAATTTTGAAAAATTCAAAAAGTGTAAAAATAGAAAATTAGTAGGAAAAAAGTTTAAGAATATTTAATTATTGATTAGTAACGAAAATCAAAAAATATACTTAAAAATTATAAATGAGAATTATTGTCTCAGAGCTATAGACATAATATCGTATGAGGAAAAGTAGTAAATATAAATGCTCGAGAAAAAAATTAATCAGTTTGTTTCTGAATTGAACTGAATACTATTAACGGATGAATAGACTATATATAAAAATTAATTTAATTTCTATATTTATATATAAAGGAAAAAATAAAAGTATGATAAGTTAAATTGTATTTATATTTTGTAAAAATTATCTTTTGTCTCTCCGAGAACCAAAGTATACCAATATGAAATGTATTCAAATTGTTTAGGATAAAAAAGTTTTTTTTTATTGATTAATGCACTCTGTGAAAGTTGTGCATAGACCAAAAGATATAAATTCGTAAGTTAAAGAACTATCAACAGTGATGAGGTAATATTCACCAATTACATTTTTATAATCTGTTCTTTATTATATACTCAATCATTTTGACTATTAATTATTTCTAAGCAAGTTTGATAAGTGTAGGCCCAAGGATCTTTAGAGGAAGTTCCCTTTTTGTCTGAAAACAGATTATATATATTTAAAGCACTTAAATCCGAAAAATTGAAGTTAACTTCTTTAATGAGTATTAAAAAAATTAAATGATGCCAATAATTATTTTTAGGGAATCGAAATTATTTGCGAGTATCAACCTTTTTAGTTATACTTTTCTATTAAGACCGTTTTCCCACCCTATGTGGCCATTATATATCGGATGGTATGTTTGGTCTAAATATTGCATTATACCATTTTCTCATATCATATTCTACATCATATTGTTCATTGTCAGCTATTTTCAATGCGAGAAAGGTTATAGGTTTATTTATAGAATAATTTTTCACATCAGTGCGCCAAACGGAAATCTATTGATGTGGTAATTATATCCAACTGGTTTTCTATAGTTTTTCCAAACTTGACACTCGAAGCACAATTTTTTTGTGGTACACTCCTATGAGATTTTTTTGTGAAATAATTTTTTTGTTGAAAATATTGTATGACAATATAGGTTTGTGATTTGATCTGATTGTTTGGGATCAAAGTATATGTTATGCAAAAAGTTTCACTGTTTCTAGTAAATTAATTGTAAAACTTAAATAATAACTATCCCCTATGGATGCATGTTATGTCCATTAGGTACGATGGATTTAAAAATGTTTATTGAATATTATATAAATCGATTTTTGCACAATAGGATGGTACCCAAAATATATTTTCAACAATATTTAATGGTTTTTCTTTTCTAATTATTTTCAACTTGTTTGAAATAAAAATAGTGTTGTGCATTTTACTTTATTTTTTATCCCAACAATAATGAATAGATATGAATAAATGAATTACTAGGAATCGTTTCTATGGTACTAAAAACATATGTTCTACAAAATTCAATAGTTTATATTATTATAAATATTTTCTTCATTTTTAAAATTGAGTATTTTTGTTAATTTTTTTTTCTAATACATAATAAATACGTAACATGTAATGTTTTAACTTTAATACCAAGCACCCTTTCACATGTTAAAGCATCAAAGATGATTCTTGGCTAGGCCAATGAATAATCGGAAGGGTTTTATGGCCAGTTTGCATCATAGAACACAGACACCACTGATGAGAAAATCACAAGAATAATTTTGTTTCTTGGAATTAAACCCAAGACGTATCTGACCCATTTAAAGAGTACAGGTTAGTGAATATTCAATATTAAAATTACATGTATTTAACTTTTGTAATTTTAGAAAACAAAATTGTGTAATTGGTTTAAAGTTAAATATATTTATATTTATGACTTTTATTTTAAAGCTGATAAGTGGTTATTCGTTATTTTTTATATATTTTTTTGTACAAAGAATCTGTATATTTAATGTATAGAATTTTTGTACATAAAACTACATATAAATAAATTGTGTTTCATATAAATAAACTTTATAATCACAGATTACGGAATAATATTTTAAATACTCTGTAATGGTTTAATTGTCTCATGCAAAATTTGTAAAATGTTATTGATTAGTTTCGATGCTAATTAATTATGGCTATAAAAAATATATATTTTTTATCTTTTAATTGATAGATTACAAACATATAAATCTTATATTGAAAAACTGATTGGGAAAAAAAAATTTATATTTGAAACTAATATTATTTATTATATATATATTCAATGAGGTTTAATTAATTTTTTCATTTTAATAATATTTGAAGTTATAAAGAAGTTTGGACATTACTAAGTTCTAGGAACAGGGTGATAATTTTTGTGACATTTACATAATGTGATTAGTATTTAATATGAAATCAAGATTTTTTTTTATAATATGCATAGTATTTACTGTAATGGCTAACTTTTTTTTTCCAAATATATTTTATAAAATTGATAAATTATCTCTCAGATTTAATGTTAGCCATTCTATTTCTTTTGGAAAAAATATTGAGAGTCAACTTTTAGCTTTCATTATATACATTTATTTCTTTAATTATCTATAGTTATAATGTTTTTCTATAAACTTTTAATAATAATAAATTTATCATATGGTTTTTTTACTATAATAAACCTTTCAATAATACTTAATTTAATTAAATTGAAATTCAGAAAAGTTGTAAGAAATATTAGATAGAAATTAAGGTTAGAATGATGTCTAATTATTAAATTTGGCTGATATAATTAACCAAGATGTATTATTATTATTCTATATTTATACTCTAGAATTATTAGTGTAAAAATATATTGAAATGAAATTTATAATTCCCAGAGTAATATTTCAAGACTTTATATTTAAACTTTAAGTTTATATCTTAATATAAATGACGGATCGGGGTTTTACTTATACAGTCGAATAATAGGCTACAAAAAAACAATCTATTCTATTTTTTTGTTTTTGCTAATGACACGATTCTTTTAATCATATACAAATCCAATAATTACATATAATACGAACATTAAGTAATAAGAAAAAAAGGAGTAACATCACCCAGCCACTTGACACTTCTTCGGCTGCGTGATATCGCAATGCTTGAGATTTCCACAACAATACTTCTTGGCCGACGCCAACAATCCTGAGTGCCACGATTAATTTTATAGTGACAAGACGCACTAACTCGACGAACCACAGAAAAGAAAACACCACCGGTGTGTGGACGCTAAGGACACCAACTCCAAATATGGATTGAGCCTTTAGTAACCGTACGTTGGGCTTCGCCTATACAGGCCGACACAAACCCAACAAGAAAACTATGCCAGCTCACTGGCCACGAGTCATCAGACCCAAACGGTTCGGTATAACTTCAACCGCGTACACAAGCGTAGTGACAGCAAGCTGCCGGTAATGCCGGCACGATTGTCGTCATTACATGGAGAGGGGTAATGCGATTTCGAGCTATGTGGAACTTGACCGGCTACACACATAACTTTTGAACAATTAGCTATGTAATAATTTTTAAGTCCATCCCTTATGCCTTGTATGGGTGTAAACATTGTTTTTTCAAATGAGAACAAATATTTTGAATTAATTTAAATGAAGTATTGTTTTAATATTAAATGGCATTTAAATTTTTAACATGACTTTATTCGTTTATTAAATATAAAACATTAAATTGTTGAGTTAATATAAATGTATAAACCATTTTCTTTTAATTTTATATTTATGCAATGATAAAAATGTTACTAAAAAAGAAAGAAAAAGCGATATACATTTGATGATAGAAACCAATATTTACAATATTGTCTTTGCTATCAAATTACAATAATTTTTATAATATATTCTTCTTCTTTATATTATAAATTATAAATCATATTTGCAAGTAATTAATATTTCATGGAATATACGTTAAATTATAAACGGTATTGAAATTTGCATTGGAATGACTTACAATAGTGGTTTTAATCACCGTTAAATTTAAATCTAAACAGATTTTCAATTTGGCCGGAACTTTTCTATAGACACGTGTAGAATAAAATTTCTGTGAGTATTATTTTTATTTTCTGACCCTAAAAAATATTTTTATTTAAGAACACATTGTATTCTACATTTTCTGTGAGGTCAATATCATTAGCTTATAGTTGCTTATATAACTAAACATATTTATTTTTTTTTGGAATATACTTTACTTCAGTTTAGACTACATTATACTTTTTATCGCCCATAAAAAATATCTAATACACATATAAATATACAGGGTGATTGACTAACTATGCCTCACGAATTTTCTTTAAAAATATTAGTATTATCGTATATGTAATTATTTTATTTGTTATAAATCTTTGTTGAGCTACTTGACAAGAAAAATGAAGATTCAATCTTCATCCCTCAACCCTTAAATCAATATCAACTTTAGTTTTTCAAATAGCAACCCAGTTTTTTTTTTTATTAGTCTTGTTAATAATAAAAAAATCAATTTTAATAAATTCTAAGCGAGATATTACTATTTAAAGTTTAGGGAATTTAACAAATAAAACAGTAGTCGGGTAAATATAGTATCGTTATTATTTAGTGTGCCGATAAGAAGTGGTAGCGCTTATCGATTTACGATCCATAACGTTCTCGTCTGTAATGATTTTTCTTAATAAACCCTAAACTTTAGAGAGCCATAGAGCGCTTAATATTTAATAAAATAAAATATTTTTTTTACAAAACATTTTTTTTTTATTAAACTAAATCTAATGGTATAAAAAAAAAATAGTGTAGCCATTTGAAAATATGAAGTTGACACTATTTTTAAGCAAAAGGGATGGTGGTAAAAATTTAAATTTTCTCGTGAAACAGCTCATCAAAGATCCATAATGATTAAAAAAAAAAAATTGTTTATAACTCTAATATTTTCAGAGATAATTCGTGAGGCATAGTTAGTCAATCACACTGTATACGATATTTGATATCTTAGATAAATAAAAATGATGTGCATTAATTGATTGAAAATTTTATTTGACCATATGAATTTTAAAGAAAAAAGTTGGTTCTTTCATTAATGATACCTCTTTTTTATCATAACCTATATATGAATTTGATTTGAGAACAGCCTAAAAAAAGTCATATTGATATATGAAAGTTTGTTTTAATTTATGTTACACTTTCAAAACAAATGATGACTATAATCTTATAATATGAAAATAGCGGGCAGTACATAGTTTGATATATCGAGATAGTTATGTCACTAGTACACGCTATAAATTTGCAAATGTAAAAAAAACTGACTGTATTATGCTAACATTTTCAGAAAGATATGTCGCATGTATGAGTTTTAACATTTGCTATGGAAAAGTCATTTATTCAATGTATCTTAATTAAATTGATATATTCACAGTTATTTTAGTATTATTTTATAAGTCTAATGAATTGTGATAATTTTAGAGGTATCTTTAATATAAGAACAGAATTTTTTTTTTTTAATTCACATAGTCAAATAATTTTTATAAAAATTACATTACTACACACTTTTTTTTTATCTAAACACTAAATTTCTCGTATATTATAATTTATGTATTCAATATTTTTGTGAATGAAAATCCAAATAAGTTATGAAAAGAGTCTAAAGTGAAGTGAAATTAATTTCAAAAATCCAGTACTTTTACTTGGATAGGCGCATATAGAGGCTATGGTAATTTACAAAAAATGTAGGATATATCTGTGTTCTTATATAAAAATATTTTTAGTGTGAAAAAATAATAATAACACCTTGTAAAGTATTAATTGTAGTTGCGCTTATAAATTCCAAAAAAATGAGAAACCCGTTTAGATATTAATTTAAAAGCAATCAAAATCACTATTATAAATCTTTGAATAAGAATGTGTATAAAAAGTTCTCTATTCGCGTTGAACCTAGTTTTATGACGAATTAAAACTCTTATTTAGTATAGATAATAAGTGTAGTTAGATAAAGTATCAATTACGACTTTGTTAACATATATTTTTAAAGTATGATAGTAAGATATATTGTGGTTATTTTTTAAATACACCAACTGGCTATACAGAAAACACATAAAAAATCAAATAGCTATTTGTAGTTGAATTTTCCGTGTATTATATATGGGCCGGTCGGCCGCCAAGTGGTGTAAGTCATAAAAATCAATTTTTCAGGAGAGCAAATTTAAAATTCTTACCTCAATATAAATTCAGATTTTGGGTTTGTGCTGTTGAATTATGGTCTAAAACCATCCTAAGTGCATGAAGTTTCATTTAGAATAAAAAAAATTAGATTTTTTTATAATGATAACAATTTAAAAATATCTTAATACATTCATCTTTATGCAACATTTCTTATACCAAACTGAAAAGATAAGGGAAATCATGTATAAATAATATAAAATTGAATAAATATTTAATTACTATTGAATATATTTAATATTTATAAAAATCTGATTTTTTATGTAAAAAATTATATAATTTATAATAAAACTTTAATTCTGTGGGACAACTTCTTCGGGGGTCTCAGTGGTTCTTAATCCCATAAAAAATGGATGGTGTATAGTAGGTATGAACTGCAGTAAGTCTTCCATGTCTTTCTTTTTCGATGCTGTAACGGGTCTTCCAAAGGGGTAAGATATTTTCAGCTGATGCTTAATTAAATCCAATGATGGGCGACCAGCCATGCTCCCAGTACGGTTCTTTTTCAAGTTAAGTTCTTGGAATCCCACAAGATCGTTTAATATTTCTTTGTAAAAAATAGACATTCTGTGACGTTTGTCATACTTTATGTGACGCATTTTCAACCAGTTTACTTCAATCCCAGCAACGTTTTTCTTTCTTTTTGTTACATAATCTTGAAGTCCTGTTACTGCTACAAAGTCAGAAATTTGCATTTCATGAATCACAAACTTGTTTGTTCTTCGAGCATCTTTCATTATGTTATACCAATCCTTGGGTCCATAAATAGTTCTGTTTTTACTCGCAGTTTCGACACACCCAAAATC
>NW_026099575.1:9345128-9347503 GCF_025091365.1 Daktulosphaira vitifoliae | reverse complement strand
TCGAATGCAGGGAAACTTTAGAATCACTATCGAGGTTCAACAAAGTTACACTAGCGTGGGTACCAGGACACAACGGTGTCACTGGAAATGAGAATGCTGACTTTCTAGCCAGGAAAGGAGCAGAGAACACCTATGTTGGACCAGAACCAGTGGTAGGGCTCACTGAGCAATCGCTCAAAGCGTTACCCAAGAATTGGTGCAGAGAACAACACAGGAAAATCTGGAAGTACTTGGTAGTACCTAGACAATCTAAAATGTTTATCAAGACCCCTGGTTTATTGCTGGGTGATCTTAATAGCATGACTAGACATCAAATAAGCACCCTGACTGGTCTACTGACAGGACATGGTCACCTGCTTAAGCATCTTAACGCAATGGGGGTATCGGAATCACCATTGTGCAGAAAATGTGGAGTAGAAGAGGAAGACTAATTTCAATCATGTGCGAATGTGAAGCCTTGTCCACACTAAGATCAAACTACTTGAATAAACCATTTCCTGAAAAAGAGGATATTAAAAACCTAAAACCCAGAGAGATACTTAATTTCGCCAGAAAGACAGGACTCTTTGGTCATCTNTAATTTCGCCAGAAAGACAGGACTCTTTGGTCATCTCTAGAGGTGACTTTATGGTTGGTAATGTATTAACACTTTGGTGATAACACTTAGGTGGGTAAACCGAATCAAGACAATTCGGTATGAGGTGCGCACAATGGACCAACAGGTCTGAGTGCATGGGCATTATGTCCACCTCAATAATAACTAAAACTAAAACTAAAACTACACCACTTGGCGGCCGACCGGCCCATATGTATATAAACTCAATTATTTTTAAATTTAATTTTAATATCTAATAAAAGTATAAAGTTAATTTTCGAGTTAAAATAATTACATAAAAAAATTATGAAAAAAAAAACGAATTAATTTATGTTAAATATTCAAATGTCATTTACTATTAAAATAATTTTTATGATAATAGTTCTATCATTTTAGCCTAGTTTATATGATTAAATTTCAAATTTTAAATGTCAGATACTAGATTTTTTTTTAATAATGTTCGCTTGTATTTGCTAAAAATAATCAACAATTTTTAACAGTAATGATTACGAGAAATGATATTTTATATATTTATATTTAATACAGTTGGTATATAAAAAAATTTTTGTACTCTCACATATACAAACCCAATATATAGTAAAAAAAAATGCTAATTTATCACAATAATTTTCATATTAAATTATTTTAAACAATAAGTTGTAAATCACCCCACCCAACAAAAATTGTTACTTTATTTGGGGTTAATGTGTACCTATGTTTAAACCTCTAGACGATTTGATTTTCAAAAAATTGTTTTATAATGATAATAATTAACGTATTGCTAAAAATAATTCTATTTCAATTCATGCAAATTATTTGGTTATATCAATTACTTTTTTTTTCACATTAAAGTTTCACATTAAAGTTGTACTATTATAAATTTTTAATAGAAAAATGAAAAATAAAATTAAGTTAAAAAAAACTGTATTTTATATGATATTTCTTATGTTAAAAAAATGTCATGAATAAAAATTTAATACCAATAATTTAGTCTATTCAGTGACCGTTTTTACCCATAACTCGCGATTTATGCCCGTTTGGGTCAGTAGACTTTCAACCTGTTCTAAAAATTCGCGTGGGTCTTAATCGTATTTTTCTGTGAACTCAGGAGAAGGGGACGTACAAGGGGTGGATATTTAAATGGTACGGTCGCCATGTGTGTGTGCAAACGGGTTGATGAGGACAAATCGCGTGTCGATGGCGCGCGTCTAAATTAGAGATGTGTCGTTCGCGAACAAGTCAAAATAGTGAACGAAATGATTCAGATCGCCAAACCGTAGTGATCCGGATCTCCCAAATACCTAATTTTTTCGCGTATGGATCACACTGAACCGATTCGATCGCTTACCAAATATCAATGATAACATGATAACTTATAATCATAAACATCGTGCAATGTTAAAAAAATGTCATGATGAATAAAAATTTAATACCAATAATTTAGTCTATTCAGTAACGTATAAGCGGCCCGGTGTAGTTTGAATTTGATACTCCTATGAAGAAAAATAAAATATTTTTTTTAGATTGCTCCTGAACAAATTTCTGATTTAAAAATCGAAGAATAAGCATAAATGTATGATGCATAATTATATAGCTTTCTCTGCTGTTACAAAAATAAAAGCTATCCTTTTGTTTTATCTGTCAATATATGTTCATCTATTACAGACAAATATACTTTTATTACAGATATAAGGCTGATTTTAGCTTCGATGCGAAGCTGAGAAGGTATTAATTTTACTATGATGTGTTTTTTTTATTTTATTATTTTTTTTTTTTTTTT
>NW_026099575.1:9327076-9344847 GCF_025091365.1 Daktulosphaira vitifoliae | reverse complement strand
TTTTTTTTTGATAGATGCATAATGTCTTTACTTATCATTTGATGTATTTTTTTTATAAATTTGACCCTTTACCTGCCAATTCAAAATGACAACTTTTTCACAAAAAATTAACTTATCAACTTAACTTTTGATAGTGTTCCGGAAATACTGACACTTTTATCAATATCTTAAATTAAAGCTACTGTACTTTAATATTTAATAAAATTTCGGACTTTATTTTGTCTTCACGGTGAAAATGGCTACCAAATGTTATTTTTTTGAAAATTCTCTATTTTATATTTTACATTTTTAACTTCTTAACGCTATAATTTTTTGAAAAATGTATGGATCAATACAATTTTTTTATAAGAAATAATATTTATATACTTCTTTCATTCGGCATACTATTTTTTTAAATCGGACCATTTTCCTTAATACACGGGTGGGTTCAAAACATAAAAATTGCATATAGAAAGTAAAACTTTTTCAACTTAATTTTTGAAAGTGTTCCGGGGAAATACTGACACTTTTATATATATCTTAAATTAAAGCTTATGTAATATACTTTAATATTAAAAAAAAAATTTGACTTTATTTTGTCTTCATGGTGGAAATAGCTAACGTATTCAAAAATATGCTATTTTTGTGTTAAAATTCTTGGTTTTGTATTTTATTTTATTATAAGGGGATTACACTGATTTTCATAAATATTATATCAATCTAATTGATATAGTATAAAAAGGTAAACATATTTAAATTTTTTTGTTTCTTTGAAGTCGAGAAAAATAACTTTAAAATTTGAACTAGCTAAATTTCCATTTTAATTAAGTGACGAATACGATGTACGGTTTCTGAGACGGTAACACTTAAGTCTTTCATGCCTGTGGCACTGAATTTTTTCTTTATTCTTTTTGAGTTAAAAAAAAATGTTTAACTCATTTGATTTTTATCTCATTTAGATTCAATAAATTCAATAAATATCAAGGATCCCATCACTGTAGTCTCCTCTCGTGAGAAAAAATTCATATTAATATTATTTTACTATGTGGTTTTTTTTTTTTTTTGTAGCTATTATTTATTTTCTCAGCTCTCGCTTGACCTACTTTTTTAACAATTTTTTTTTTAGTTAGTTAATCTAAAAGTGCATTTAAATTCGTCTGAGTATCCCTATGAAAACTTAAATGAGAATTTCAATAAAAAATTAATTACTCTGTTCTATCAAATTTACGTTAATTTTCAACAGACGTACTACGAAAGAAGAAAATCTAAACCGTTATTCAATAAAGAAGTTTTTGAAATACGGCCCCGTTTTTTGTATAGACTGCTCAAAAAGACGATGTAAAAACTTCTACTATAGATCTCAGAATCGATTTTGAGTCTTCGAACAAATTTCCCGAGAATACCACTGCATATTGTTTAATCATACACGACCGCATAATACAATATAATCCATTTAGTAGTGAAGTTCGAATGTCGTAAATAGTGTATAAATTACTAACTAGCGAAATACAACATNATGTCGTAAATAGTGTATAAATTACTAACTAGCGAAATACAACATTAACGTTTACTGTAGTTATTATTATTTTAAAAATAAAGTAAACATTATACAACAACGATTAAATATTTATTTTTACATTAATAGTCATTATAATGATTTGCCATTATTATTTTCAAACAAGATAATTATATAAAAATTTTCGGTCAACACATAGTACACTAGAGAATCTAAATTATAAATTAATGTATAATAAATTTACTTTTAATCATCGTCATTTATTACCCGTATCGCCGTACATCAGCATAATACAATCTTTAAAATGTTTTTTCATATAATTAAAATGAAAATCGTACACCAAAGTTTTTGAAATGTCCAGTATACAGAATCCCGCGTACACCGGTTTTGTAAAATGAATAATTTTATTGTCCAAAACGAATATTGAAAGATTTTCCTTGTACGTGACACAATGGTTGAAAGTGTGCTTTTTAATCAATTTAGCGGCACGTTTAGGATCGCACACGAGTTCCATCTTTTTTCTGAATTCAACGCGTTCCATATACTTACCTTAATAATAAAATATGATATTAATATAATTTATAAACATTTATAATAATATGCTTTTTACCAAAAAAAGAATTATTCATTAATTTGAAAAATTTTTTTTCAAAATCGTTAGTAGCCGCCTGCCGCATTTCCGTGTTTAATTTGATGTACTTGGAAAGCCATCTGGACTGTTTAAATTCTAAAACTTTGTGCACCTATGATTATTACAGTTATTATAGTAAAATAATTTTAAAAAAAAATATTCAATTTTTATATCACCTTTTCAACTTTAAAACCGTTTTCCATCGCTTGCTTTAAATTCAAATAGTGCCGCTGTTGCCTCTGTATATTTTCGGTTCTGTGCTAATATCAAAGCGATTNATGACATGATGTTCTTTAGTTTCTAAAGTTGAAAGTAATTTTTTCGCTTAGAATTTGGGGGTATTCTATTCTAGGGTAGAAAAGGGATTTTATCATGCATGTCATGCTTTCCTTCCGGATACGATACTGTTACTTCCAGTGCAAGCCCGATGTTCGAATCTCCGTCCATCTCCTGCAGTCTTTTCAAAACGGTTTCTTGGTCCTCGTCTATCCATCTGAACCCTGCGTACGGAAGATTTTGTGACATACTCCAACCGTACAAATTGTTTACATCTAAATAAATAATTTCGGACCTGGGCTATTCGTCGTCATAATTGGGCGTTTTTAAATTATTTGCTTGAGCGTATTTAAGTACAGAATTTGTCATACCTCCCCTTATTCCTCTTGAAATGAAAATTTGTTTTTCGTAGTCGTATATGAGTTCTAATTTTACAGTTGTGTGTAGCAACATCGCGTCGAAAGATAAACCGGGACTCGTATAATAATACGACGGTTTCAATCTATACTTTTTCAAACATAGTATTTTGAAATTCGAAAATACATCCGCTAGTATAGTGACATCGGTTTTCAAATACAGATCCGAATATTCCCTCAAATTTTTACAATTAAAATGTAACCATACAGTTTGCGCATGTACATAATCTTCATCGCTAATATGCGATTCGGTCAATTCATTATAAAAGTCTTTTTTACACGGCAATTCAGTAGTTTCCAGCACATCGTAATTACTCGTGAAGGAATACGGGTACACACCTTTGCATGTGACCAAATCGATTTCCTCTGCCAAAAATACTTTCGCCGTTTCCTCGAATAGATGTTTACCGACAGCACGTAAATTGTTTACAAGTGTGGCCAGACTGATGCCCATGAACCTATACTTATCGATGAATTTGACACTGAACGTGTTGGAAACATATTTTGAAAAACTTATATATTTTTCTTCGGTAGACGGTATTAGAGAAATTCGTCCTTTTGAAAAACTTAATTCTCGCACGAGAAAATGAGCGTCGTAGTTGCTTAACCCGTGAAAAAAACGCGGTACGAATGTAGGTGTTTTTAATTGATGATTACAATTATTACATAAAGTATGTCTATATTTACCGTTCAAGTGATTGTGATCGGCCACTTTCTAATTCTCATCACTGAATTCGATTTTATATAAATCGCAATTTGTTTTCATTGCGTGTATCGCCGTTTCTTCATCTGTCATGATGATTTCGACATTTGTTTTCAACAGTACTTCGATTTTCAGCACTTCTTCGCACACTTCTTTCACAAACCGAGTGGCAACATCATTCGACCCGCTGTTGCCTCTGTATATTTTCGGTTCTGTGCTAATATCAAAGCGATTTAATAATTTTACGGACACACTGTCAGCCGCTTTTATTAGAAAACAATAGCTCATCGGTTTATGTTCTTGAATGGCGCGGGTATTATCACCCATTTTTTGTCTACTTTTTCAGATAGCGATTCAAAATCGCAGTAAATTGAAAAAGGATGTTCCTGCATTTTTTCAAATACTTCAAATTGTAATGTAGTTCCCTCCTCCGGCATTATGGGTAAAAATTATTTATTTTCTCCGCAGATTTTTTTATGTTCTTTTAATGATTCAAACCCGAAAAGTTTATATTTTTTACGAATGAAATTGAAACCCAAAAAACATCTTTTGCAAAACACCATTTTGGATGTATTTTTAGTCATCTGGCTCTGTACTAAACGCCCAAAATCTGTTATATACGATAAACTAAATGCGACATACCGTCTATCTCCTCATCGCCATTTCGTTTTTTACTAGCCAATCCGTACACATTAACCGATGTATTTTCGTTATTTTTTTCAAACGTTTTTATTTTGTCAATAGGTGTGGGAAATGTTAGTCCGGAAAAATTATAATCGTGATTTAATGATTTATAATTATTTCCGACAATATTAGTGTTGAATGGAATAGGTTATGTAATTAAAAGATTTAGAAATTATTCGTAATATAATAGTATTTAATATGAAATATCAAAACATATAATATAAGAGATGTACAACGGCAACGGGTCACTTTACTTATAGACGGCGAAACTACGACTAAACTGTAAACATGTATACAATAGACTGCATTGAGTAAAACAACATAATCATAAAAGGAATGTGTCCCTTTGACCTTGTACTATACTAACATAAGTAAAATTACATTAAACTGTTATCTTAAATAATATTACTGTACCCAGTGTGTTGTTTAATAATATCAACAATTAGCATTATTTTTCCCTCTCATTTTTTTAGCCAATATCGCCCATTTAAAGCAAAAAGAATCAATATTTTGCGGATTTATAACAGTGCACTTATTTTTAATATCTTTCGGTAATTCAATAAAGGAGTTTGCTGACAATGGAGAATATTTATAAACACCTAGAAGTATCCCGTCTATACATAAAAACGAAAAATTGCTCCCCTTGCCCGCGTAATTCTTCTCTTCATCAATTAATTTTTCAAACGCGTTATCGACAATCGTACTGATATCAGTACTGGCAAATAATTCCACGGCGCTAGTTTTAAAAGATCGATTCTCGTTCGTGTCAGACTGATTCGGTATATTGTAAGTGGCTTCCAATTTTAAATTGAATTTGATCCGACCAACGTTTTCCAAACACTCGTATAATTTATTTATTAATTCGTTTTTTATTTGAAATAGAAATGATTTATAACCGTCAATTTTTTCCACATTTTTTTTATAAAACCAGAAGATTTTATTTAACGAGGAGCCTATTAACTGAAAAGTCGATGATGAAATTTTATCTAATCGCCGCTGTTTAATCCGTACACTACTAACCGTAACATCATTATTATAATTTCTTTTCATTCCGCCCGTACACGACGGTACACCCTCATTTCCTGCAACGAACAGACTACTGAATTTACCCACTCGTTATTATTATTATTGTTTACTTACCACACGACTGTAATGTTCTCGAATCCGGATGATTCCCGATCGCTATATTATAATCAATTCCGTATTTTGTGAGATCTATATTACCATACAATTTATTTAATCAACTATAGTTAATTTAAAAAAATATATATATAAATATTTTTATACTAACGATGCACTTTTTGAACGCACGAGTGAGTTTTTATCTGATAATGTTGAACTGCATAAATGACACGGAAATCTAATCCCATCGTGTTTTATTCGATGTCTTACAAAATTTCTTTTAACAGAAAAAGTTTTATCACATTTATCACAGCTAAACATATTTAAAAGAGGTCGCCGAATACTGATTCAAACCGTTATAAGACAACTTTATATAGCAGTACATTTATCATTAACATAAAAGCGCTGTGTCTTTATGAATGAGTTAATCGCATATATTTACGACACCCTCAAATTGTTTATGAGTTAATCACACATACACACACACACACATTTAAGACATTTTAAAGTTGTTTATGAGTCAGTCACACACACACACACACACACATTTAAGACAAAAATTAAATCTTGTATACAAAGGAAATGTAGAAAATAATTTTATTGTAGATTTTGTTGAATAATTTTCACATTAATGTATATATAATCTAGTCAATAAAAACTCTGTAGATTAAATGACGATGTTAATTATTTTCACTAGAAATAATTTTACTATGGTAAAATATAATGAAATAAATTTCGGTTTAATAGATTTGTTTATGTCTAAATATAGCGGTATTGAAATTAATGACAGAGTTTGACACAATGTGTCAGATTTATTTAATTAATAATTTTAAGCATTATTTATAATTCGTATTTTTCATGGAATTAATGACTCGTTATGGGAAAGATGTGTATTTTTCATGTTAATTACTACGGTGAATTAACATTAACGAACGAAAAGTGAAATTGGGCTTAATCGATTTGTTTGTGTCTGGAAATATTAATACAAACAGGCCAGTATTGAAAATACATTTATACATTGTACATGATTTAGCGACGCTCGTATTGTAAAATGACATTTTTGATTTCTGTCGACCAGTAAACGTAACACTATTATTAATTCACAATATTCCGTGTTATAATTCAAAATTCAAAGAAGACTTCAAAAATTTAAGTTAAAGTAAGTTATATTTTACATATCTATATTATCCAAAATTATGTTTGTAAAAAATAATTTTTAATTTTTAGGAAGATATTGAAATCAATTTTTACGGAGGCGCTCATCGGTTTCCAATCGTAAAAATGCATCTTCCATTAAGCAACAACGATGTGGAACATACTGTAAATTATTTAAAATCGCGAAATGTTTCACCATTCTTGATATTGGCGAATATTTTGCATGATTCGAGAAATTTTACAATGTCCGAAGAAGATGTTACTAATGAAGATGCGGTAAAAAATCCGATAGCGCTAGATATGGCTAGAAGCGATATTAAATAATTCAAATCCGAAATATTGTCGGATGCATATAATTTATTATTTAAGCAAAAAAAATTTTTAATTTTAATTTAGTAATGTATCATAATGATAATAATGAATATGATTATACTATATGTACAATGGGCGCTTGTGTAAATGAAGCTGTAAGTAATAGTAATACTTCTTTTATTAAACCGATGTTAAAATTTATAAATAAATCTATAGTTTTTCCAAAAAGACATACGTTTTTAAATTTTTTCATTACCTCCCCAATCTATAAATTGATATTATTTAAAGAGTATTTACAATTGGTCATTAATCTTGTTACACATAACTCGAATGCTTATAAGTATATTTCACACACATAATTGTGTGGTTGGAAAGAGTGTGTGTGCGAGTAAATAGTGCGGCGTATAACCGTCAGCGTACATGGGTTCAAACACTAATTTTATCTGTAACTGAATAAAACTTTTTTCATACCGCCAGAGGTTAAAAATTCTTTATATAATATATATTTAATATAATAAATATTATATTAATAATTGATCAAAAATCATTGAATATTTCATCATTCAACAAAGCTGTAATACATGAACACAGATAAAAAAAAATTATAAAATCGAAATTGTTTGTTTTTTCCAATAAATTATTGAATTAAAAATAGGAGTTATTATTTAAGAAAATTCAAGTTTAATATTTTACACAAAGTAAAAATTCATTCATTTACAGATAAGTGTAGTTTTTGAACCAAATATTTAATAGTTTCTTAAAAAACAAGCGTTTTACCTTTAAAACATATCTCAAATAATACTTATAATATAAAATTATTATAAATAACTATTTGTTGTTTGTGTATAAAAAGTATACTATAATTTTATTTGTTTTTAAAAAAACTAAGTTTACATACTCAATGCTCATTTTCATTTCATTTATCTAGATAATTTGCACAGAGTGGTGGTGCCCACAACACTCAAGCTTTACAACATTAGTGGCAATATATGCACCTAAAGATGAGGAAGACAGAGTAGTTATTCGAAGGGCCAAAGCAAGATATGCTTATTGAACTAAAAATGGAGATATATTTTTTAATAACATTTTTTAAAAAGCATAAAACAATTTTTTAAGATTATAGACTTCTTTAACAAAATGAACTTGAATTAATTTGTTTAACTATTAACTTAAGCGTCCATAAATAATTAACACATTTAATTGAAGTAGTAATTATAATATTCTATATTTTGCCTAATAATTTTTAAATACATAATTATTATGAAATACAAATTAAAATTATGAAAATTATGAAAATAATATGAAAATTATAACTTCAATTTATTTAATGAATTATGAAACAAAATACTTTAGTTTAAAACTATTATAATCTTAAAGTATGTTTTCTTGCTCAAAAAATAAAATACTATATTGACTTACTTATAAATAATCATATTTTTTCAATTTAAAAATAATTTAGATTAGATGCTGCACAACAGACCGTGAAAAATCTACAAAAAATATATATGTATCGCCTAAAGATTGGCCAACTAATTTTGATAAAAATAATCAAAAAAACAAAAGTACATAATATGTAAAAAAAAATTTTTTAACAATTAATAAACTTACTTAATTAAACATTACAGGAATACTGAGCATAAGTTCCGAAGGTTCAAACAAATACATTGACAAAAAAAAGCAGTCAAATGATGATTTATTTGAAATTAAGTAAATCATTGTATTCATAATATAGATTAAAAATAATAATACATTAAAAAGAAAAAAATTACTTTTTTTTAACAACAATGTTCAATAACTTTGGCCAATATTATAAAGATCAAAATTATCCATTTTCATGTGAATAATGAACATGACGGATTTTTTAGATATGGCTATTAAAGTGCTTATCATATTGTATGTATAAATAGATGTCATGGAAGTATTACCAAGCAATATTTTTACTAATAATATTAGGATAAAAAGAAAACCCAGAAATATGTTCATAATTATTTATTTAAACACTTTCATATACTAAAAGTATAAATAATATTCATACTGTTAACCTATATACTTCAAACGAATAAAAAATAAATGAAAAATTAAATTAAGGTCTTATTAAACTATCAATTAGAAAAAAATTTATTACTACGTTAGCCATGAAAATACTTGAAACATAAACAAAAAAGAACATTTGCTTTTACATTGAATTGATTTTTTCCCATTGCCGTGTATAAAAACATAGAAAATAATTATCATGACAATATGTAAATAAAATATGTAAGAGGATTTACGATAGTAAAAAAAAGAATGGTTATTTTATGAAAATTTATACAATAGATTTATTTTTTAATAGTTAAATATAGCTAATTTATTTTAAAATTTTCAATAAAAAACAAATTTAATGAATTAATGTAAATTTTTTATTAAATATTATTTTTTATATAAAATATATAAACTTATAATGTTTACTAAACAAAAAATTAATAAGAATTTTACAGTAGTTCTTTTTTCTTAGTTTTGGACAAATATTAAAAAAAAAAAATAAGACATTTTTAAAAGTACATGTACTCATACTAGGAATATAATATAGGTCTTTTACTAAGTAAATAAAATAATTTAATATGTTTAAAATAATAATTAATGTATAAGATTCACTTAGCAACTAAATGGTAAAAAAAAATTGTTATAATTAAAAAAGGATAACTTGATTTTATCATCATTGTTGTTTAACTATCATTAAAATAACCATGATTGTTAATAGAGGAAGATAGAGAATTTTGAGCTAAATAGTCCATTATAATGTTTAATGTAAAGAAACATAATACAATAAATCCCAAATTATATTTTTATAATAATTTTTTAGGGTAAAATTACTACCTTATTAATAAATTTAAAACTTTTTGTTTTATACACAAATAAATTTAAAAAAATTGAATTATTCTAAAGTTACACTAATTGATTAAAACCTAATCAAAAATCAAAGCCGGGCAAGTTAGTAACTTTTAAAACTAGTTTAAGTTAAATAACTTTAAAATGAAAACTAAGTTAGAATAGAATTTAATTTCTGAAATTTTCCAAATTTTTAACTTACTTAGCTAGAAGTTGAAAATAGTAACTTAAATTAGAGTAAAAATTAGAAGTTAGTTTTTTTTCATAGTTTAAAATATAAATTTAAAAACTTTTATATTAGAATTATTATAAGTATTGGCTGAATCAGCATCAACAGAAACACTTATTTCTATTTTGATGAAAATCTTGCGTAAAAGAGATGTGATTTGCAAAATGTGTACTGACCTAACTGTTTAAAATAAAGAAAAAATATATGTATGGATCATACATTTAATACTAGAGAAGTTCCGTGTAGTAAATACATTCACTAATCAAGTACCAAGTAAAAAATGGTTACAGACAGAGTGCCGGGTAAATTTAGGATAGACATTTTAATTTTAATATTATATTAATGAAACAAAAAGGTTAAAACATTAACTTTACAATATTATCTTCTGTCGAGTGATTATGTTAATTATGTTAATACTCATCTCGTGCATGAGAGGCCTTTCCACGGCTCTAAAATAATCAAATGT
Source organism: Daktulosphaira vitifoliae (assembly GCF_025091365.1). Taxonomy (NCBI): domain Eukaryota; kingdom Metazoa; phylum Arthropoda; class Insecta; order Hemiptera; family Phylloxeridae; genus Daktulosphaira; species Daktulosphaira vitifoliae. The sequence continues at coordinate 9,334,490 of NW_026099575.1, read as the reverse complement.
TGCAAAAATATTAATTATATAAGTAAACAGTTAAATCCTCCATTAACACCATCATAAAAAATTGGTATATCAAAAATTTTATGAATATAAAATACTCAATATTAGTTATTAACACATTGCAACTAGTTGCTTTAATTTTTAACGATTTATTCTACACATTCAGTTCATTAGTTAAGTGAATAAGTTATTGAGTATTAAAACTAGTAAGATAAGTTAACTTAAGTTTAAATTTTTAACTAGTGCCCAGCTTTTCAACAATATAGATTAATTATAGAACATAATGATATAAATTTTCATTTTAATTTCCTCCATGTCTCCTTACTTATTAATCATTCAATGAACTCTCATCACTTAGGAACGCCACAAGATGACAANGTACATTTCGAGATATTTCTTTACTAAAAATCATTGTTTAACTCAATGGTATTTTTATTCCACCAATTTTAATATGGTAAAAATAATTGCAGTCTTATTAAAAACTTTACATATGTTTTTATGTTTTTAATATTTGCTTAATATATTTTTTATTGAATTTATAGTAAATACATTATTGCTGATTTCAAAGTTGGAGTACCAATGATTCCATGTAAATATGGAGTTCTTGTGAGAAACAAACTTCAATGCAGTATCCCAGTCACATCAAGAATGTTATAGAGTTTAATCAAGCGGTAAAAAATGATAGTATCATGGTCTTTATGCAAATTAATGGTTATTATCAAATTAATTGGATCAACTTGTTAGTAAAAAGTACATTGATGTTAAGAAAATTATTACTATTTGAAATATTTTTATAATTCTCTTTAGATNATTTGAAATTAATAATTTTCTTTCTTTTATTAAGGAAATTTCAAAATTAACACTTCTCTTAAAATAATTGACATACTAGTAACTCAGATCCTATTACTGTACCATGTATACGGCCCTGACCTAAGATTAAAATTTGATCAGTTTTTTTAATAAAAAGAAAAGGTAGTGATTTTGTATACTTACTTCTACCAAAAAATTAGTTTGAGACCCCATCAATAAAAATTAATTTATGTCTTTTTCATTTAAATTAGAAATATTATATATTCTAATAAAATAATTAATAGAAAAAAAATACAGTAATTTTTTTTAATACTAATTAATATATCTATACTTCAATTTTCTTTTAAGTCAAAAGATTTTTAATTATTGCTTTATAACAACTAATTTCTGCTGAAAATTTTTTTTAATGATCTTATTAAAATCTGAAAAAATAAAAAGAGAAGTAAATTGATGTATAATTCATTTTTTGGTGTATAAGTATTAATAATTACCTAGATTTTCATAGATACTTTATTAATAATTAATAAATCATTTATTATTATAAATTTCATATCCAAATGTTAATTAGTTCTGATGTACCCCAGTCTCATTTAAAAATAATAATTGAGGTTAAACCGTGCTAAGTCTTTGATAGGCAATTTTTAATTTTTATTAGCAACAAATATATATTGAACATGTTGGAATAATCTATTTTCATAATAAGACAACTGAACTAAAGCTTTTTCTGGTTAATAATAACATGTGTCAATAAATACCAATATAAAATAATTAATAGTCTCCATCACACAAGCACTAAAAATCTGATGTATTTTTATGATCTAAGGCTGTTAAGATTTCATAATACTTTATATACATATCCTGGAAATAAAATTAATTATTTATTAAAATAAGATTATTTTTAATTCAGTGCTTGAAATATGACTATAAATAAATGCTTACCTTAAATTAAATGAGAAATAGAAATATGTTCTTCTAATCGAATATAAAATTCCATAATGAATTGTTTCATTGATATGTATACAAATAAATATGTAAGCATCTTATGAATAAATTTAAATAGAACTTATTAATTGTCAACGCAGTAATTTCTAATTATGAATAATACATAACTTTTCAATTAAACACACTTTTCAAACTGTGTACACAACCATGTGACAGATCATTGTTTACAAGCGACGATCTAATATAGTCATTCATTGTTTGCATAAGTTTGTAACAACTTGTTAACTGATAAAAATCAAACAATTCTCATTACGTCATATAGGTTTTTTTTCAACAACCAACATAGAAGTATACCTATGCTTTTTCTACAGATATCGAATTACTAAAAACTGGTAGCGCTTATCGATTTACGACCCATAACGTTCTCGTCTTTAATGATTTTTTCTTAATAAACCCTAAACTTTAGAGAGCCGCGGAGCGCTTAATATTTAATAAAATAAAATATTTTTTTACAAAACATTTTTTTTTTATTAAACTTAATCTAATGGTATAAAAAAAAAATAGGGTTGCCATTTGAAAATATGAAGTTGACACTATTTTTAAGCAAAAGGGATGGTGGTAAAAATTTAAATTTTCTCGTGAAACCCAACTCTAAAAAATTAATGTATAAAAATAGTGCTTAAATGTTACAATAAACTAATGAAAGGTCAAATTTTTAAAATAGAATTATTGTCTACTTTTTATGATTTTCTCATCTTTTTCGGATGATTTTCTCTTTAAATTTGTGCTTTCAAAAGATGATAACTCTTATAGTTGCTCTTTTGCTCCATATTTTGTGGGTTCTAAATGAATTATTTGTTCTTTTGGAGTTTCTTTTAATTTATCAGTAGACACTTCTGGTAATATAACGTCATTTGACGTTGTCGCATGTAAAAGTTCAGAACTAAATTTTGCCTCTAAAATTTATGTTTTAAAATATAAGAAAATAATTTCAATAAACATAATATGCAAGTTAATATTTATAAAAAAAATTATTGTGTACTTTTTATGATTTTCTCATCTTTATCGGATGACTTTCTTTTTAAATTTAAACTTTCAGAAGAGGATATCTCTAGGAGTTGCTCTTTTACTTCATATTTTGCGGGTTCTAAATTAATTATTTTCTCTTCTAGTGTTTCTATTACTTTATCAGTAGACACTTCAGGTATTGTAACGTCATTTAAAGGTTCATTATTAGCTTCTAATTCTTTAAGTATTAAGAGTTTAAAGTATAAAATAATTGTTTCAATAATCGAAATGTAGTTTAAATTTTTTTATGTACTTTTAATGACTTCATCATGTTCTTCGGATAAATTACTTTCTATATTAGGGCCACCATTATCATTGGAAGATACTTCTATGGGTTGCTTTTTTTCATCGCATTTGTTGCGATGCAAATGATTCTTATGAAAACTCTTAACGAATCATAAGAACATATTAAATTATAGGATAATTTTTAGTTAATTTATTTAAAAAATCTACGTTAAGTTAAAAGATATGTTTAGGCTACTTATATAATTTTTGAATATAAAACAATGCAGAATAAAATTTACTCTTCCTAATAAATATGCTGGTATTTTTGGTGCTTTGTCATTTACAATTGGTATATAACTGTTTTTGGCTGGAACTGATAGTTTCTCTCCATATTTTCCAGATTTTTGATTCCTAATAAGTGTTCCAATATCTCCTCGCTGTATCAATTTCTAGGCGTAACCAATGTCAAATTAAAATGAATAATTGGAATATAATTAATATGTTATTATAATCTTCCATAAAAAGTCTCTTTTCTTTAAAAATCTTATTGGAAATAATAAAGATTAAGATGTTAAAATTGAAATTATTTACAATCTTTTACTAATATTTCGAAAAATAATACATTTAGACAGCTGCTCTAAATAATAACAAACATTAAATTATTTCTACTAAAGTGTAAGGGTCGATATATCTATACAATTTTAATTACCACTTTCTCTGCAATAATTTCATCGCTTTCAAGCTGTTTACGATAGGTTCGTTTTTTTGGTTTAACTGTATTTGTTTCAGTGTTAATATTTCCACTAGAATTTGCTGTTAAGAGAATATTATTTTAAAAGTTATTAATTAAACAGTTAATTTTGAAAATGTTTATTGTGAAAAAATGCATTGACGTAGATATTATATCTACTCTAATGTTTATAATATACTGAAATAGTAAATAATATAAAACAATTTTTATCTAGATTATAGTACAATAAAAAAGTAATTATTATTTAGCAAAAAGAGAATAATATTTTTAATTTCTTGTTATATTTTATATCTAATCGTTTTCACGTCTCTTGATAATTAGTTAATTAATCTTAATAGTGTCTACAGTTATTAATTTCACCTTTAGACTGTTTTGATGTTTTGGGATCTTCTGGACTATCAACGACTAAATTGGAACTCATGAAACGACGATTCCAGAATTCTTCAATTCTGCGTTTCACAACATTCATATTTGTTTCATAAATATGACTATCCGTATTATTTTCGCTTGCCATATTATAATTAGTTAAATAACTCTGAATACTTACACGATATGATAGCTTATTTGACGAGCAAACACGAAGTGATCCCAATGTCAACATAGACAACGTTTATATATGATAAAGTCATGATTGTCATGGAGAGTTAATTCGTTGAATTCTTTTATTATAAGCCACTTAAATATTTGAAAATTAAAAATTATTTGTAATCAAAATCGGTCCAGCGAGAGATGAGATTGAATGGTAACAGACAAAATAATTATATTAAACACATTATAGTATATATAATACTTCACATCGCAGTTAAAACTATTAATTTTTTAATTAACTCATAATTAATATAGTAATAGTAAACAATTAAATAGTATAGTAGTTATCATTGTACAAATCATTAAAAACATTTATTTTTTAAGACTCTGGTTGGGTTTTAGTCTTCAATTTTACTAAAATTTAATCAGTTCCATCATTAGCTGTATTTTGATTTTTTAACTTAGCTACTTAAATATGAAATTTTGTCATATTAAAACTGATTAATTACATTTGATTTCAACATTAGAAAAAAAAATAAATTTTTTATACTATTCTAAAGTTTTAATTATGTTGAAATTATTTACAAGTTTGGATCAAAGTTAAAAAAGAACAATATTTTTTGTTGTCCTACTCTGACAGACAAAATGTACTTTTCATTAAAATCTTGTATTAAACTGAATTTGTAGACATGTTAATAATAGGTTCATAGTCTTCCTTGCCCAAAGAAGGAAAAATGTCAAGATTTGTTAAAATTATTTTAGGATTAAAAAATTCCATTAATTCTGACTAAAATGGTTTAGTATTAACTATGATCTAGTTAATGTAAAATATCATTGTGCCAGTTTTATTTAAAAGTCTTTTAGTATTTATTCATTGAGTCTAAAAAATTTTTACAGTTTATTAGAAATAATTGACACATTATTAAAATTAAGACATTCATGTAGCTAAATTGCATAGCTGACACGCCGTTACATATCACGATAATAAACAATGGGTTTAATTAAATGTGTATTAAAAAAGTTTATTTAAAAACATTTTAATTAACATACTTTTAATTTGTATTGATATTAATATTTAAATAAATTCAGAGTTTTATAAGTTTTTTATGTACAATTACTATTTTTGAAGTGATCTTAACAATTTAGATGATTTTTTAAATGAAATTTAATATTCGATTTTAATCTTAATTGTTTGTTTTTAACTTAACTAATTTTTAAGTAATAAGTAATACTATAGTGTATAACACTATGGTAATACTTAAGTATATACTATAACTTATAAAGATAATAATTCTCATGATGACAGCATTTTGATCCCTTATTGGAATGAGACACAGTTAAAAATCTGTAAATGGAAGTAACGACAATACTTATTACGAGTCTGATGATGAAATTAAACTAATATTTTATATTCAATATAATATTTCAGTTTTGTTTATTTATTCAAGATAAAGAAAACCTAATACTATATTATTACAATTAGTAGTTTATAATTAATTTTATAGCACAAAAAAAATTTATAGGTAACCCAACCCAACTCTTTGATGAAATCATCAATAAAAATTCTACTAATACATTTATGCATAAATAGTTGAGAATTTAAGATGTTAGGGTAGTAAAGATTTTTAATATTTATTGGTAGATCATATTTCTATAATACTCATCTTCAATTTCATAGATTAATTTTGAAGAAAATTGAAATATGAGTCATCTAATTAATGAAAGGTGTTCGGTCATTTTTTTAATACTCAATTTTTAATTTTATATCTTTTGTGATAAGTTCAAAAATCCCTAAACTAAAATATTTTATGAATTTAAATGAGTTGATTTTTATTAGATTTTAAAACTTGAATAATTTAGGCTATTAAAAAATGTTTCAATATTTGAGGTTGCAATTAAATTAAAAAATAACTTGCATATATTCTATGTATAGGCTAAAAATACTTTTAATCATATCATTATCATATTTCTAATCTAAATTTTTCAGATTATCAAAAATTGATACAAATGCCATTGATACAAAGTTTGATCCATTATCAGTTTTATACAAAATCACTTAATTCTAAATTTGAAGTTATTGATAAATTTAAGAAATTATTCGAACGAGAACATCTTATGATTTAATCATCTTTAAGGGATAGTATTTTTAAATAACTATTATTTACTTTCCAAAGTCAACGAATTTACTTGCTCATTTTTAAAATAATATTTTCGTGTTATATTTCAATAAAATATGATTATTAATAGTTTTATATTGACTAACAAAAACATTTATATGACACTTTTATACCAACACTCAATTTAATTGACATATGTTATAACTAATAATTCTTAAATAAAATTCAAAACTAACTTTAGATTATTTTCAATGACTGCTTTCATTTCCACAAAGGATATTATATTTAATTCTAATCCAATACAAAAATAATTCACACCTGAATTAAGTTTTATTTTTATCTAAATATACAAAAATAAAAGTAGTACAAAATAAATATTGTAATAGCATAGAACTCTACATAATTTTTCTGTGCATTTCCAGAAGTAAAGTAAATGTATTTATAACATATTTAAGTTAATTTTTTGTTTTATAATGTGCTCAATGCTCAATATNTATTTTCGTGTTATATTTCAATAAAATATGATTATTAATAGTTTTATATTGACTAACAAAAACATTTATATGACACTTTTATACCAACACTCAATTTAATTGACATATGTTATAACTAATAATTCTTAAATAAAATTCAAAACTAACTTTAGATTATTTTCAATGACTGCTTTCATTTCCACAAAGGATATTATATTTAATTCTAATCCAATACAAAAATAATTCACACCTGAATTAAGTTTTATTTTTATCTAAATATACAAAAATAAAAGTAGTACAAAATAAATATTGTAATAGCATAGAACTCTACATAATTTTTCTGTGCATTTCCAGAAGTAAAATAAATGTATTTATAACATATTTAAGTTAATTTTTTGTTTTATAATGTGCTCAATGCTCAATATTATTATTATTATATTATAATCAACGCCAAACGGCTTTTACAAAATTAACAGATAATAACAAAATTGGACAACAGATAA
>NW_026099575.1:9316777-9326976 GCF_025091365.1 Daktulosphaira vitifoliae | reverse complement strand
AATTAAACAACTTTACATAAAGACTTTAAAAAATTATAATCATGTAAATGTACACTTACCTTCTCCATGTAAAATTTTGTGGATGTTAACTATCAATTTAATTGTGAAAATATTTCGTTTTTATTAGCCTAAAAAGCTTTTATCATTGACGACAAAACTACATACCCAACAATTTTTAAAAGAATAAATTAATATAAAGATATTTATTTATATTTAAAGTTTCAGGAGGATTAAAGTCATATATTTAATCTTCGTTAACTTGAAATAGATAATGTGAATTTACCAGTCACTTCAAAAAAATTGAAATTTTAGATTTTCAACAAGTATGTGTTATGTATTACAATTTTAGTGGCTTAATTACAGGAATAGTAAAGGGAATTTAATTTCTTTCAAATATTTTAGAAATATTATAATACTGTATAATTACTAAGTACATTAACATAGCTCTTACATGAATTATATTGTATATTAATCAAAGTACCATTAAAATAGTTGAAAAAATAATTTTTAAAAGGTAGTGTAGTATATAAAAACAACTCTAGTATTGTATAAAAATCATAATGCCTAATATTTGATTCGTATGAATAATTTTTTTTTAACTAGTAATAAAAGATTTGGTTGAAAACACTTAGAATGAATCTAATGGATTTGAAATTGGACAACAACCTGCTATTTTCTAAAGTGGTAAGACTTATGTTGTAACCAAAATAAATTAATTTTCTTGAAGTGCTTAAGGATTTATCCATATTTGTAGTTGAGTCTTTAACGTCAGAACTCAATTACAAACATGGATAAATCCTTAAGCACTTCAAGAAACAAGACAATCCATGAAAGCTTTAACACATTCATTAAATTAATTTTATTTAAAATTAGTTCAATGGAATGAATTAATCACTTAGAGCAATATTATAATACTTAAGAGAAGAAATTTTATATCAGTCTTGAAGGCAAATTACTGTCTTAATTAGTAATTTAATAAATAAAAAAATAAGAATTCCAAATAAAAAAAATAATTTAATAATTTAAATAATAAATAACTCTCTTAAGGTAATCAAACAATTCTAGGGGGTGTCACTAGAATCTTAAAAGTTCATTATTAACGGCCACTCTAACTGACACTAAATAGTATCTTCCAAATCTACTATGGTAATGTTGTCATTTTTAGTAGCTAATAAATAAATATCACAAATATTTTACTGTTTAAGATATTTTATTTATTTTTTGCAGATTATTATTAAAAAGTAACAAAAAATTCATAAGTAGGCAGCTAGGAGACACTGATTCAATGCTTATAAAAGAGTACTGAACAGAACAGTAACTGACTGAAGAGACTTCCATTCTACTAGAGTAATGCTGTCAATTTTAATAGCTAATAAATATTAAAAATATTTTACAATACTATTTATAAAAATTAATAATTTTATGTGCTTAATTGTGATGATTGATAATAAAAAATAAATTCTGTACTCTCACATTTACTAAGCCAATATATTGTAAAACAAATTATAAATCATATTTAATGTGTTAAAAATTTCATAATACCTAGACATATTTTATTATTATTAAATTATTAATTTGTATAGTATTCAAAAAAAAAGATGCACCTAAATTTTATTATACTAATGGGAGTAAACCTATTATTTAATAAATTTTTAATTTCAAATACTAGATTATTTTCTCATAATGCTATTCAATTTTAGTTTCTAATGAAATAGACAAAAATTATTCAATACGTGTATAAAAAGTGATTATTTTGTATATTTATATTCATTACAAATGTTATAAAATATAAATTCTGTACATTCTTATTTAAGATTATTATATATTGTAAAATAAAATACAAATCATTTTAGAGTGCATATAAGTCATAATACCCAAATATTTTCTATTATTATTAAATGAGATAACACTTTTATAGTTTATTAAATGATTACTTGATAATATAACAAAATAAAGGACAGCCTTGCTATTGAAAGTAAACTAAAAATGTAAAGAATTCAAATTTTATATCTTATATTCTAAATTTTTTTAAATAACGCAGATAATTTTATTTGCTAATAATTATCTCAGTCTTTATTCTGTTCTTAAAATATATTTAAGTTAAATTTAAAAAATTATTATTGATTATTTGCAGCTTATTATTATAAGTAAAAATGTAATTAAACCTACTTACAAAAAAATTAAAAACACTTTGAATAGAAAATAATATAAAAAGAAATTTTAGCGATTTCAGTACATTTACATTTTTGTAATCAACAATTTAAATAATAAATAATAATAATAAAACAGAATAATTTAAATAAAGTAGCTTTAAATACAGATAAAAAATGAAACATAAAACAAAATTTAATTTAATTTATACAAAAACAAATATACTAGAAAAATGAATAAAAATACTATATGTTATACAATAAAATGTATAACACGATGTATTAAACTTTATTTTTTATTAAATCATGTCGTCCGACTGCAATCTGTGGCAAAAATAAAACAATTATAAGATATTTATATAATTTCAAAAGTCGGTGGTATTATAAATGGTAAGTTTATAACCATTGAAAAATAGGAAATGTGGAATCGATATAATGTGGATAATTAGATAAATTGGCTGAATTAGAAATATAATTTTACAATAATAATCGGCACATTATGAATACTTGAGATGATTTTTGTTCGTATAAATTTTGTTGTCATTAGATAAGAATTTCGTGTTCATATTGAAAAATCGACCGAAAAACGCAGTTATCGAATCGTGTCTTTCGTCGATATAATTGTGTTGAATTTCCATGTTGAACGTCATATATTTTAAATATATTAATAATATATTGAAGTGGTTTATCCTCCTTGAGCTGGTATGATACTCGGCTTTTTCAGATTTTAGGTAATGTACTAATGTTCTGTATGCAGTAGGGTCCGTAGTTTGAATTTTCAATGAGTTTGTTGACGATTTACAAATAAAATTGTCGACGCCTATAAGCTCTATTAAGACTGTGCAAAGTGCGGGAAAATCTTCGACACCTTTAACAAATATTGGCGAAGGAGATTTAATAAGTGTGTTTTCATTATTCATTATGTTATTTTCAGCATCATATTGAAGAGAGTTTGTAGATATATTTACAGTAGTGGGCGAGTCGAAAGGGTCATCTTGAACAAGCAGTTCGAACCTGTTGCGTGTAGCAAATAAATTTTTTTTTATTTGTTTATTGTTTTCCTTTGTATCCAAATTCGTATTCGGAGATGAGGGATCGGATTGTGAGTTTGAGGAGTTGGAGTGTAGTTGTTTGTTTGTTTGTTTGTATTGACCATCCACTGTCTATAGCAGTGGTCGGCAACCTTTTTTAATTCTCGGGCCACATTTACAAATTAAAAAGAGTTCGCGGGCCAGATAAAAAAAAAAAATTTATAATTACATTATTTATTATGCAAAAAAATACTATCTAAAACTTAAAATAATAATATGACTTATATAAAATACCCGTACCAAAAACGCAACGTTCAATTATATTTATACAAAATGATATTCAATTAAATTAGTCGATTTAGAATTTAAAGCGGGCCGTATTCAATAGCCACGCGGGCCGTATCCGGCCCGCGGGCCGCCGGTTGCCGACCACTGGTCTATAGTATTAGCTTCTGAGTTCATTGGTGTAGTTGTTTTTGCGATAGTAATCGACGGAACGGTTTTCGTCGTTTTGTTATTAATTTTATTATTAGGACTGTTTGGTTGATTATTTTTCATGGTGATTTCGATAGAGAGTTAATGTTGGACTTGGGTCGAGCGATAAATTAAACATTACCGGCAACTTGATAACGCGTGAGCGCAAGGCGCAACGGCGAGCACTAAGACTATACTATTGTAGCAGATAAGCGGTGTGCGAGACAATATACGTGCGGACTGTACGGCATCTGGGCACGAACATCTAATAGAAACAATAGAAAATTTTCTAATAACTCTTATGAAACATAAATTAAAATATTAAAAATATATTAATATTAAATGAATAAAATATATTCAAATGAATATGTTGAAAAATAACTTGCAGCATTCAATTTATTTTAAGAATTATTTATTATAGAATATAATACGAAATATATTTCGAACAAAGAAATTTTGGTTATTTTAGTATATTTACATTTTTATTATCAACAAAATATGTACAAGAATAATTTAAAGTAGTAATCTACAAATAAAAAATCAAACATAAAACAAAATTTATAAAAATATATGTTATACAATTAAATGTATATAATCATAACACAATGATATAAACTTAATTTTTCAGTAAAATATTATGTCATCCGACAGCAGCTGCGGCAAAAATGAAAGAATTATAAAGTATTTATATAATTTCCGAAGTCGGTGGTATATAACGTTAAAATATTGAAAATTAGAATATGTGGAAATTCGTAGATGTAAATTGGATGAATTATAATTTAACCATAATAGTAATCAGCGAATTCTAGATATTTGAGATGTTTTCTATTCGTGTAAAGTTTGTTGTCATTAAATAAGTACTTTTTGTTCATGTTGAAAAATCGCCCGAAAAACGCAGTTATAGAATCGTGTCTTTCGTCAATGTAATTGTGTTGAGGTCGAATAATTTTGCAATTTGCATTAACTAGAAAATTAATTGATCAACATTAATTACACTTGTGATTTATCTATCGAAATTAGATTAATTTTCCTCCTTTCGATCTTTAGTTTTAGGGATGTGCAGTGCTACGTTGGGAGCAATACTCATCAGGTCAAAGAGTTTTTTATACGTAATCGTTACACATATGATTCTCGAGACTTTAAACTTCGTGTTTCTTATACGAAGGGCCGCCCCCATGAGGGAGACGTCACTATGATCTGTGGCTTATATTTTTTTAACGTTTCTGCAATCTCGAAAAAATATCCCTGTATAAATATAATTTTGTCCCTGACTCCATAAATCTCTGCATTTCTTTTGGCGAATTCTTGTTTTTTAGCATCGATATCCACAGCGATTACTCGTGTGTATCTCTTGGCAATTGGATGACGTTTCCACTAGCACCACAAAACGGATCCATAACGACGTCTAAACTGGGACATCTCAACGCTATATGTTTGCTTAAGATCTCAGGACAAACGGAATAAAATGATTCTGAAAAATGAAAAAACGTTATCGTTAATAGTAAAATACTAAAGTTTGTATAAATAATTATTTTATTACCATTGTCCATCATGATTCCTTCGTCGAATTTAGAGAACAATAAGTACCTCTTATCCCATAATTTTTTTTAATATCATGTGGACGAGTTTTAGTAGCGGTTTTTTTGTTATTAGTATTTTCACATCCTAAAATTCTATTCTTTTTAGTATTTTCCAGGGTTTAATGATGTAATAGGTTCAGTATTTTTACTTAGTAACGAACTGTCAGTGTTAGATGTTTGATTAATTTCTGTTAATTTTTTTGACGGTTTTATATTAAAGTTGTTAGAATTATTTATTAAAGTGTTGTTTTCTTGAGTTGATGTGTTAATTTTTCCAGGCAATGTTTGTCGCGGTCGCATCTCATTTCCGGTGTTACCACCGGATGGCGTTCGCGGCGCTTCCTCTTCACGTCCGACAGGGCGCGCTATTGGCGGTGACTGACGGTCGGTGAGAACCGGTCGCTCGACGCTGGACATTCAAGAATGATTAATTCAATTATCGTCTTGCCATCTGTCACATTGACTAATAATATTGATTAAAATATATTGTATTGCTGTTAATAATAGTGTTATTACTAGTATCAATAAAAATACTTAGTGGTTATTAATTAATTGTTACTTTATTATTAGAACCTCAACATGTTTTAAATAGTTGAGTTGAATAATTGTTTTGTAGACTGATATGTTTGTGTTAAAAGAATTATTAGGTAATACGGAAGTGTTTGTAGATGTGTTGATGGGCTGTTTTTCAATTTGTATATTTTCAGAGTTCATATTTTAACAGATTCAATTTCGTTATTCATTATTGAAATATTCGTGTAAGGTGTTATAGTATTATTTTCTGGCAATATTTTTGACGGTGTGATCAAAAAATTATTTTTCGACGATGTATTTTCTAAGTTCAATGAAATATCTAGTATTGTGATTTTCTCTGTAGAAGTTTTAGAGGGCTCTTTTTCAGTGTCAGTAATCGAATTTGTCGTAAATCTATCTTCTCTAAGTGGTTCTTTTAAAATTGAATTATTTGAAATAATAGGTATCTCCAAATTAATAGTATGTGTAGTCGAAATCCGGCAAGTATTCATAATAATTTCTACTTTTTCAGTTAAAGTCTTTTTCTTCTTAGAAAGTTTTATTTCCAAAAAAGTCTGCAGTGACACAATTGCCAGTGCAATAAACATAATATCTCTGATTACTTGAATCGGAATTATGAAATATATGACTAACGTCGTTATCACGAAATACAAATCCGAATCCATTTTTCTTATAAATGTATGCACTGAACACTTGAAATTTTTAAGTTATACTTAGAAAAAAATGTAAGATGTATATATTTTTAAATATATATGCGTACTAAATGTTCACGGCAAAAAACTTAAGCATAAGATCACCATGCGGTGTCGATTTAAACATTATTTCTCCTATTTAAGCAAAAAAAAAAAGTTTTGTTAACTTTTTATTGAAGCCAATTAATTTAACAAAACATTTTTTACAATTGGCCAACAATTATTAAATTTGTCTAGTAAAACAACTTTAAAATTGCTTTTTATTCTGACATACACATGTACATAGAGATTGATTAACTATGCCTCACAAATTATCTGAGAAAATATAAGTTATCTTTCTTTTCTAAATGAAATATTAAATATATATTTTGGTCTGCTCAGTGAGTAAAATTAATTTTGATGAGCATCCTTTCTGCTTTAAATCAGTATCAACTTTTACTTTTCAAATGGAAACTCTGATTTATATATATATAATCAAATTCGATTTAGTTTAAATTTTTTTTTATTTTATTCAATTATCAGCGAGCTATGATTCATTAATGTTTAGGAGACGTGACTATACATAAGTTTTTCCCGTTTCAGTACAATACACCAGTAGTTTCTATCGATACATTAAATATTCTTTTTCCATTTTCTTTTAATTCTACAAATGTGTAATGATATAAATGTTACTAAAAAAATAGAAAAAGCGATTGACATTTGAAGATAGAAACAAATATTTACAATGTGTAAAATTATGAGCAAAATTAACTTTACCAAAGATTATGAATTATTCTATTAAAAATTGTTATTAAATATAAAAATATTTTTAAATCTTCGAAATTTTATTAAAAATAATAAATAATATTTATAATTTAGTTTTGTTAAGTTGGCTATACGGGAAATTTTACATTAATAGGAATCGTCTCTATGGTAAAAAAAACATATCTTTAGCAACACACAATATATTATATTTTTATAGTTATATTATTATTTTCAATATATTTTTAAAAGAGTAGTGTAGTGAATTTTGTTTTACAAATGATACATTATTGTCTTTGCTATCAAACATCAATGATTTTTAAAATATAATTACTGGCTAAACGTTAATGTTATAATAGTAAAGTATTCTTGATTATTCAAAGTTACAATTACCATGGAAACAAATTACTTTTAATACACATTGCAATTTTCTTAGTAAATTGAAGTTATTTCATACTTTTTAATAAAAGAAATTTTCTTTCTTCTTGTGTATAAGGACTAAATAATCATACTAGCAAGTTTTCAACGTTTCATGAAATGTACATTAAATTATTTATGGTGATGTCCTTTTTTTTTAATATAATCCAATACAATTTTCAAAAGTTATTAAATGCAGTACGATAAAGATTATTTGCTGTTGAACATTCAGAATTAATCCAGTCGTAAGTACATTTATTAAAATATTATTTTAAAATATCTAAAATTTCAATAAATTACCATCAATATAGATATTATTCAAGGTATATTTACTTTATAATAATTAAACATTATCCAGAAAAAAATGTGGTCATTAAAAAAGTATACCACTTTATTTATGTAAATTACTAGTTAAATTTGTTTGAAACCTTATTAAGATATATTTTTTTAAGTTTAAATAATTGCTGTTTATTTATCATGTATGTTTTAACAACTATTCATCATAATTAAAATTTATTATATTTGTTAAATTCACTAATTGTATTATATACTTTATTTGCATATTAGTACTAATAGTAGTAATTACACANATATATACTTTATTTGCATATTAGACTAATAGTAGTAATTACACAAACAATAATACATTATTGGGAGGGTCGATAATAATGTTAGAAATATATTTTTAAATGATAATGATTAAATTGTTTTAGAAATAATTATTATTATTAAAAAAAAAACCTTTGGAAAATTATATATATATTCAATGAGGTTCTTTTAATTTTTTGTCAATTTAGTAATACTTGAATAAAGAAGTTTGGNTGAATAAAGAAGTTTGGAAATTAACTTTTTTTTCCAAACATATTTTATAAAATTGATAAATTATCTCTCAGATTTAATGTTGGCCATTCTATTTCTCTTGGAAAAAATATTGAGAGTCATCTTTTAGCTTTCATTATATACATATATTTCTTTAATTNTTTTCATTATATGCATATATTTCTTTAATTATCTATAGTTATAATTTTTTTCTATAAACTTTTAATAATAATAAATTTATCATTTGGTTTTTTACTATAATAAACTTTCCAATAATAATTAAATTAATTAAATTGAAATTCAGAAAAGTTGTAAGAAATATTATATCAAAATTAAGGCTAGAATGATGTCTANGAATTGAAATTCAAAAAAGTTGTAAGAAATATTAGATCAAAATTAAGGCTGGAATGATGTCTAATTATTAAATTTGGCTTATATAATTAACCAAGATGTATTTTTATTATTCTATATTTGTGCTCTAGAATTATTAGCTATGTGATAATTTTTAAGTCCAACCCCTATGTCTTGTATGGGTGTAAACATTGTCTTCAAATGAGAACACATATTTTGAATTAATTTAAATAAAGTATTGTTTTAATATTAAATGGCATTTAAATTTTTAACATGAATTTATTATTTTATTAAATATAAAACATTAAACTTTTGAGTTAAAATAAATGTATAATCCATTTTCTTTTAATTTTGTATTTGTGTAATGATAAAAATGTTACTAAAAAAGATACTAAAAGCGATAGACATTTGATGATAGAAACCAAAATTTACAATAGTCTTTGCTAACAAATTACAATGATTTTTATAATATATAATTTTCTTCTTCTTTATATTATAAATTATAAATCATATTTGCAATTATTTAATATTTTATGGAATATACATTAAATTATAAACGGTATTGCAATTTGCATTAGAATGACTTACAGTAGTGGTTTTAATCACCGTTAAATTTAAATCTAAACAGATTTTCCATTTGGCCGGAACTTTTCTATTGACGCATCTAGAATAAAATTTCAGTGAGTGTTATTTTTATTTAAGAACACATTGTATCCTACATTTTCTGTGAGGTCAATATCACATAGCTTATAGATTATAGTTTAGACTACATTATACTTTTTATCTCCCACAAAAAAATATCTAATACACATATTATTATATACGCGATTTGATATCTTAGATAAAAAAAAATGATGTGCATTAATTAATTGAAAATTTTATTTGACTATATGAACTTTAAACAAAAAAGTTGGTTCTTTTATTAATGATACCTCTTTTTTATCATAACCTATATATATATATANTTTTCTTTATATTATAAATTATAAATCATATTTGCAATTATTTAATATTTTATGGAATATACATTAAATTATAAACGGTATTGCAATTTGCATTGGAATGACTTACAGTAGTGGTTTTAATCACCGTTAAATTTAAATCTAAACAGATTTTCCATTTGGCCGGAACTTTGGTATAGACACATGTAGAATAAAATTTCAGTGAGTGTTATTTTTATTTTCTCACCCTAAAAAATATTTTTATTTAAGAACACATTGTATCCTACATTTTCTGTGAGGTCAATATCACATAGCTTATAGATTATAGTTTAGACTACATTATACTTTTTATCTCCCACAAAAAAATATCNTACTACATTATACTTTGTATCTCCCACAAAAAAATATCTAATACACATATTATTATATACGCGATTTGATATCTTAGATAAAAAAAAATGATGTGCAT
>NW_026099575.1:9314655-9316677 GCF_025091365.1 Daktulosphaira vitifoliae | reverse complement strand
ATATATAATATTGATGACAAGCACGCGTGTACGGGTACGATAACTAAAAATAAATTTTTATAGGAATAGTGTGCTGTCGTGATGTGAGCGTGGCGTGGGGAGGGATGAATGCGTATAACAGTCTAGTCTAGACGACGGAATATGCGATAACGCGTGGCGTTTGGAGAGTTACATACATACATACATACATACATACATACATACATACATACANGGATGTGAACCTGAAGAATAACTAAAATTTTAAAAACAAGGGACACCCTAATAGAGACTATGCAAAGAGAATGGTTATCAAAAACATTAAAATATATAATAGTAGACCGGTTATTTATTGAACGTTTCCTGTAAGCGATAATGCAACAGATGGCTATTAATAGAATTTATTTACAATAATACCCGCATGACAAGTTTCAGCTAGTCACTGTCCGAGACTTGCGATTTCGCAGAAGTTTCTTATCAATAAAATTGACATTAGGCAATAAGAAACCGTGAAATGGATGTTACATATTATTTGTTAAATAAGACAAATATTTTTGAACTAATTTGTATAAAAATAATATTTTAAAGTATTTAGCATTTTAAGTATTTGAAGAGGTATTATGGGCAAATTAGTCGTTAAATGAACGAAATATAAATGAAGTTAAAATCAAGTTAACATAAAATCAAAAATAACTACGTCAAATTAAAAAATTTAGCTTATAAACTCGTTTATGCTTAACCATGTATTTTAATGTAGTATAATAATCACATTTTTAATACAATCTTAATAAAAAATTGAGTTTTTACTTTCCAAATGTATACACAATAAATTTTAATTTAAGTTAATAAAATTCACAGTAAATTTCTACAATTAAATATAGAACTTTTATTTGGACTAAGCTAGTCTCATTATATATAAATTTATTATTAACTTATAAAAAAATTATAATTATTTTAGCCTAATCCTTCATTGACAAACCATTATAATCCATTATAACGATAAAAAATGAATTATTTATATGTCACAAATTCGGACCATAGCAAGTGGGGACAGCGGTACCTATGCCCCGGGCGCAAAATTGTAAAATGAATANCAGTACCTACGCGCCCGGGCGCAAAATTGTAAAATGAATAATTTTTGTTAAAAATTATAATATCTGTTATGATTTGCGTACAACTTCAATGTCATTTAGATTTATTGATACTTTGGTTAATTGGTCGAAAATTGTATTTAGTTGACTTTTATAATAACTTTTAGCAAGTAGAAAAATATTATTATACTTTTCTACTTGTTAAAATTTGTTGAATTGTATATCTTTATCGTTTGATATGGTTGTCGAACGAACAATTCGGTGAAATACCGAGCTGTAAAATATATTAGCTACGCATATAATTAGTAGAACATATTATCGTTATCGCGCTACCGTATCAATGCTCATCTATAAATACATAAATATAATGTAAGTTTTTTTTTCTGGGTATTATTTTAAGTCAATTGAATACGGAAAAGTGNGTTATTATTTTAAGTCAATTGAATACGGAAAAGTGTTAGCTAATGATCTTGGTATTAAAACAAATTTTTCTGATAAACGAAAAAAGAAAGTAAATAAATATAGTTTAAAAAAATTATAAAAAGCATATCGAACTAAAAAGTTAAAAATAATTTTTAGTTCGATGTGCTTTAAAAACGTGTTTTTCAGTTTTTTTTAACTATATTTATTTTATACTTTTTAGTTTTAGCTTCAATGCGAAGCTGAGAAGGTATTAATTTTACTATGATGTATTTTTTTTTTTTTTAATTTTATTATTTTTTTTTTTTGTGTCTGTGAACGCTCAATCTCAGCTCTCGCTGGACCGATTTTGATGAACAATATGTCAAAAGATCACAAATCGTATCTAGTCGAAGACATTACCCTCAAAAATTGAAAAAAATTCCCTCGTTCCCCGTAAACGGGGGAAATCCCCCAAAAAATTACAAATTTAAAAATCGCTAATTTTCGATATTTTTTCAATTTTTTTTACTTAAAATTGCCATAACTTTTT
>NW_026099575.1:9282897-9308790 GCF_025091365.1 Daktulosphaira vitifoliae | reverse complement strand
GCTTCGATGCAAATCTGTAGATAGTTTTTAATTTTAAAAAATTGGTGGATTATTCCAAAAGCTACATGATCTGCTAGTTCCTTATTAATATCCTAATTAAGATAAAGTATGTCAAATGAAAAAGGGATTATTAAAAAATATTATTTCTCATGAAAAAATTATGTTGTTCCATACACTTTTCAATAAGTTATAGCATTATATATAATAGAACAAGGAAAAAAACGCTTTTCTGGGAAAAATACTTAGCGTGCTCGGATTTTCAAAAATTTTTTTTTCAACGAAAGTACTCGGTCACCAGACTGCGGGAAAATTATTGGCGAAGGTCGGAAAATTTTTGCCGCTCGCCCGCGAGCGTTTTAAAATTTCGACCGTTTTCGAGAAAAACGCTCGCTGACGCCAGCGTTTTACTACTTGAGGTTTGAAATTTTCATCAGACCCGCCCAATGACATTCCTGAGATGTGATAAAAAAATCAATTCAATCCGTTCATTTTTCACCGTTTTACGAGCTTTTTTTTTTTCATGCGCTCGAAACGCCAGGGCGCGCCGCCCGAAATTCTTGCGACACTTTACGACATGAAAACGATTTTTTTTACGATTTGCAATCATACCACGGCGTTCTGTACATGTCGAGGAAGCGCCAAAAATCGGAAAATCCCAGATCCGACAAAAACTCTGGCCGCTACGAGCGTTTGAAATTCATCAAATTTTAACGGAAAATGACGATTTTTCTGTTTGCTAATAATACACATGTACGCGTCCTATTATATCTTATTATATAATAGAACAAGGAAAAAAACGCTTTTCTGGGAAAATTACTTAGCGTGCTCGGATTTTCAAAAATTTTTTATTCAACGAAAGTACTCGGTCACCAGACTCCGGGAAAATTATTGGCGAAGGTCGGAAAATTTTATAAGCTTTTCAGTGATATATAATTATTAAGTGAACACGCCTCGGAACTTTTTCAAAAGTACAAAAAACCACCGCCAGTTTGAGAATATATATTGTCTACTACCGCATATTTTGACTAGCAATTTCTCTAATACGGGTTACTTGGACACTCCAGTACCCCTTGAGATCTACGTGGTTCGATAGGAAATTTTATAAGCTTTTCATTGATATATAATTATTAAGTGAACACGCCTCGGAACTTTTTCAAAAGTACAAAAAACCACCGCCAGTTTGAGAATATATATTGTCTACTACCGCATATTTTGACTAGCAATTTCTCTAATACGGGTTACTTGGACACTCCAGTACCCCTTGAGATCTACGTGGTTCGATAGGACATTTTATAAGCTTTTCATTGATATATAATTATTAAGTGAACACGCCTCGGAACTTTTTCAAAAGTACAAAAAACCACCGCCAGTTTGAGAATATATATTGTTTACTACCGCAAATTTTGACTAGCAATTTCTCTAATACGGGTTACTTGGACACTCGAGTACCCCTTGAGATCTACGTGATTCGATAGGAAATTTTATAAGCTTTTCATTGATATATAATTATTAAGTGAACACGCCTCGGAACTTTTTCAAAAGTACAAAAAACCACCGCCAGTTTGAGAATAAATATTGTTTACTACCTCAAATTTTGACTAGAAATTTCTCTAATACGGGTTACTTGGACACTCGAGTACCTCTTGGGATCTACGTGATTCGATAGGACATTTTATAAGCTTTTCATTGATATATAAATATTAAGTGAACACGTCTAGGAACTTTTTCAAAAGTACAAAAAACCACCGCCAGTTTGAGAATATATATTGTTTACTACCGCAAATTTTGACTAGCAATTTCTCTAATACGGGTTACTTGGACACTCGAGTACCCCTTGAGATCTACGTGGTTCGATAGGAAATTTTATAAGCTTTTCATTGATATATAATTATTAAGTGAACACGCCTCGGAACTTTTTCAAAAGTACAAAAAACCACCGCCAGTTTGAGAATATATATTGTTTACTACCGCAAATTTTGACTAGCAATTTCTCTAATACGGGTTACTTGGACACTCGAGTACCCCTTGAGATCTACGTGGTTCGATAGCAAATTTTATAAGCTTTTCATTGATATATAAATATTAAGTGAACACGTCACNAAATTTATTAAAGTTTTAGTGAGTATTGATATTAAAGTCCATTATAATCTCATGCTCATGGTATCTAGTATGTAATATTCGAGCAGTGTAAAAGTAAATAAATAAAATTTGACTGCTTATTAAATTTATTTATTAATCTGTCAAATGTTATTCATTGAACTGTCAGAATCACTGTTTTAAGTACATAGCAAAATAAACATAACCCTTTATGTTAACGTTAAGTGCGAATGATATTATAATACACTTGAGATAATGTATATCACACTTTTCTACCCTAAGTAAGAAAATAATTTAAAATATACTAATTGCATTTAACATAAAAATTAATTTTAAATTCTGGAAACTCAAAATATTTTCATAATAATCTTCATAAAAATTAGTAAACTTAAATTAATTAAGATAAGTAAGACAAAATAAATAACATATTAAAAATACATAATAACAAAATCACCCAAAGTACTTAAATTTAACAGGTTTGTTAATAATTCTTATTAGTTTCATATTTACACTCAATGGTACAACAGATTCTGGTTTATCCACATCAATACCAATTTCAGGATTACTTGGCTCATTAGAATCTTCTATGTTAACCCTTGCAACCTCTTTTCCCTCTTTTTTGTTCTTTACTATCTCATAATACTTTTCTATTTCAATAATCGTTCCTATCTCCTCAAAAATCTTCCACATTTAATAATTTGGTCTATATATCTCTTATAACATTTTTATAAAAATTTATCTTTACATATATGTAAGCTCCTTTTAATATTGCTTTTAAAATAGAATTACAACTATAGTGATTGCTACAGTGATAATAAGTATATAATTGAAACGTTGCTAGGAAAAAATATATTTAAATAATTCACTTAATAATTTGCTATGTTACTTTGCTGTTGTCAACCTTCTCATATATTTGTTTCACTATATTTCTAAATTCATAAAATGTATGGCTTAATATATTGTAATAACAACAGCTTTTCGACACCCAGAGTGTCAGCTGAGCACGGTGACTGCTCTACAATAACACGCACGTGATTACCTAGACAGCAGGCACCACATCCTCATCTTCATCTTTGTACACATTACATCTTACTGTTCTGTTCTGTGTTAGGACAATATATCTAAATTATCTTAATGTTTTAATAAATTTAGTATTTAGTACTCTATGTTTTAAGTTAGTTCTAACATTATTTTGTACTATAGCACTAAATATACAAATTATATTATGTAAAATTTATTTTGTAGAATTTAAAATGTCCATATTTCCTAACCCATCAAAAAGAGATCATGATAGCTATGCACATGATTTTAAACAATTAAATAAAAAATAAAATCTGATCATTGTAATCTCCTCGATTAATAATAGTATTATGGTGTATTAAAAAGCTCTGAGTAATTGTATGAAAATCAAAATTCTTAATATTTGATTCACATGAATAATTTTTTTTTATTTTTAACTAGAAATAAAAGATTTGGTTGAAAACATTTAGAATGAATCTAATGGACTTAAAATTGGACAACAACCTGCTATTTTCTTAAGTGGTAAGATTTAGAATGGTAACCAAAATGTATTATTTTATTTAAAATTAGTTCAATGGAATAAATTAATTACTTAGAACAATAGTAAAATTCAATTGAGAAGAAATTTTATCTTGTAGGCATATTACAGTCTTAATAAGTAATGATGATAATAATATACGGTGGATTACTTAATCCTGTCAGTAACAAATTGTGTCTTTGTGTATAAGTAACAGTGTGCAATTTTGTTGTGGCTGGGCTATGTAGATTTCCTTGTGTTCTCTTATAAAACCATAGCTTATAAGAGTGGATGTAAAACACTAATAACAATGATTAAGAATAATATAAATTGTTAGTATTTATTACATTAAAAATAATATAATTTTTTTTTTCATTGTATTATAAACAGTTTTTTTAACATTATTTTAAATACCTTTAATTATCCTATATAATTCTACTACATACTAACTAGAATAATCTAAATTTTATGGAACATTGTTTTTCATTAAATTAAGTAGAAATAAATATTAAAACTTATTTAATTGTTTAATATTATTTTTAGATGTCTCTTTATCAAATAGTTCTGATTGTGAATTGTACAACCAATCAAATACTAATAAAAATCAACAAGCTTGTTGTTTTGTTAATGAAGATGTTTCACTAAAATTCATAGATAACTTTTTAAATATTTTAAAATTTCCAAAGTATACGGTTTTCATGATAATCTTCCAATGTCTTAAAGGACATAGCTAAAAACCTTTTGAAGTACTATTATTAATGTAGTAGAAGATAATTATTATTTTATTACAATAAAGTAGGTTGAATATCTCTCAGTCCATCCTTATTTGTAAAAATAGTTTAGAAGATTATACCTTTATTATAAAAGAAGTTGTCAATAAGTTCTTCTGAAATTTTGAATTTTTAGTATAGAAGTATATTATTTTATGAAAATATTTATTATGGCCGATCCAGTCAAATTAATATATGGTAAAACATGTTTAACTACTAATAAATAGAATGTTTTACTTACTGAGCCTTCGAAATGTCGTTCTTTTAAATACTGTGGAAGACATATCCATAAAAGGAAACGGTTCATCATATATCATGAGGAATAGATTTAGACTTTTTCATAACATTCTGAACGACTAAATATCGAAGCTTAGTGTTTAATTGCAAAGTAGTGATTTCACTGATTGCATACATTAAAATTATATCTTTTCAATTTTTTCTAAATTTCAGCAATGTATAAACGAATTTATTTATTTATTTATAAATTTAACATAATATTTTAATATTTTCATTCGACTTAAAAGCTAGTATTATGTATTATATTCTTCCTATATTCATTAATACGAGTTTCAAAAAAAATATTTAATTATTTTTCTGAATATTCTCCGAAAAATACGAATTAGTTTTATTTACGTTATAATTTTATTTTGAGATTTAAATATAATATTTATAATATGATATAATATATATCTATAAATTAAAATATATAAAAAGATTTTTACTGTGTCCTCGAGACGATAATTCTTCAAACGTATCAAAAGGTACTTTTTCTTGAAGATATTTCTCCATTTGGCTATATGAGTCGGAATATGTTTTGTTCAAACCTAAGTCTTGCCTAATTACTTTCAATATTAATTTTAGAAAAAAAAAGATATTTTATCCAATAGTTAAACTCTTAGTAAAAAGAGACTTTTTTTGGAGATATAATATTTTTCTATAAAAAAATTTTACAAAATATTAAATAAATTTTAGTTGTCTGCAAATATTTTTGGAAAATTATTATATAGCCTCAAATAATGGAAATTTAAAATAAATCCCATTCAGAGGTGTTACCCTAATTTTAAACAATATTAAATTAAAAGTACATATTGATTAATACATAAGTCTCTCAGGNTTTATATTTTGTAAAAATTATCTTTTGTCTCTCCGAGAACCAAAGTATACCAATATGAAATGTATTCAAATTGTTTAGGATAAAAAAGTTTTTTTTTATTGATTAATGCACTCTGTGAAAGTTGTGCATGGACCAAAAGATATAAATTCGTAAGTTAAAGAACTATCAACAGTGATGAGGTAATATTCTCCAATTACATTTTTATAATCTGTTCTTTATTATATACCCAATCATTTTGACTATTAATTATTTCTAAGCAAGTTTGATAAGTGTAGGCCCAAGGATCTTTAGAGGAAGTTCCCTTTTTGTCTGAAAACAGATTATATATATTTAAATCACTTAAATCCGAAAAATTGAAGTTAACTTCTTTAATGAGTATTAAAAAAATTAAATGATGCCAATAATTATTTTTAGGGAATCGAAATTATTTGCGAGTATCAACCTTTTTAGTTATACTTTTCTATTAAGACCGTTTTCCCACCTTATGTGGCCATTATATATCGGATGGTATGTTTGGTCTAAATATTGCATTATACCATTTTCTCATATCATATTCTACATCATATTGTTCATTGTCAGCTATTTTCAATGCGAGAAAGGTTATAGGTTTATTTATAGAATAATTTTTCACATCACTGCGCCAAACGGAAATCTATTGATGTGGTAATTATATCCAACTGGTTTTCTATAGTTTTTCCAAACTTTACACTCGAAGCACAATTTTTTTGTGGTACACTCCTATGAGATTTTTTTGTTTGTGATTTGATCTGATTATTTGGGATCAAAGTATGTGTTATGCAACAAGTTTCACTGTTTCTAGTAAATTAAATGTAAAACTTAAATAATAACTATCCCTTATGGATGCATGTTATGTTCATTAGGTACGATGGATATAAAAATGTTTATTGAATATTATTTAAATCGATTTTTGCACACTAGGATGGTACCCAAAATATATTTTCAACAATATTAAATGATTTATTTAATGGTTTTATGGCCAGCTTGCATCAAAGAACACAGACACCACTGATGAGAAAATCACAAGAATAATTTTGTTTCTTGGAATTAAACCCAAGACGTATCTGACCCATTTAAAGAGTACAGGTTAGTGAATATTCAATATTAAAATTACTTGTATTTAACTTTTGTAATTTTAGAAAACAAAATTGTGTAATTGGTTTAAAGTTAAATATATTTATATTTATGACTTTTATTTTAAAGCTGATAAGTGGTTATTCGTTATTTTTTATATATTTTTTTGTACAAAGAATCTATATTTAATGTATAGAATTTTTTACATAAAACTACATATAAATAATCACATTGTGTTTCATATAAATAAACTATATAATCACAGATTACGGACTAATATTTCAAATACTTTGCAATGGTTTAATTGTCTCATGCAAAATTTGTAAAATGTTATTGATTAGTTTCGATGCTAATTAATTATGTGGTAGATAAACAATTTTAAATTAGGATTTATAGTTTAATGGCTATAAAAAATATATATATTTAATCTTTTAATTGATAGATTACAAACATATAAATCTTATATTGAATAACTGATTGGGGAAAAAAAAATTACCCTACGTGGTTAGTCAGAAAAAAAGAAAAAAACTGTATTTTGTTTATCCTTTTTATTTTATTACTTTATAAACATCGATAAAAAAATACACAGAAACAGTTAAAGTTTGAAAACATAAGTTATATAAATGCTCTCTTTACTATAAAATATTAATAATTTTTAAATAATACCTACTGGCTAGTTGTTAATTTAATAGGTGTTAAATTTACCATGGAAACAAATACACATAGACATATTCTTAGTAAATTAGTTATTCAATACTTAATGATAAACTGTAGTTTCTATCTTTATGTTTATTATAAATTTATGTTTATTATAATGATAATTATTAATTGAATTTGTACTTGTATTATTTATCATATATCTAAACAATAATTGAATTTACAATTAATGTGTTATGAAAAAACAATTTTAAACTATGTACGGTGATGTAATTTCTTTTGGAAATCAAATACAATTTTCAATAATAAAATGCAGTATGATGAACATTACTTCCTGTTTAGTTTTCAGACTGATCGCAGTCGTAAGTACATTTATTCAAATATTATTTTTAAATAGCTTAAATTTCAATAAATTACCTTCAATATAAATTTTTATCAAGGTTTTTTTACTTTTTAATAATTAAACATTATCCAGAAAAAATGGGGTCATTAAACAAATATAACATTTTATTTAAGTAATATTACATTAGTGAAATTTGTTTGAAACCATAAGTAGATGTTTACTTTGAGCTTAAATAATTAAAACTGTTTATTAATTATGTTTTGTTTCATTTTATTTTATTTGTTAAACTCACTAATTTTTGTTCTATAATTTATTTCGCATTTTAGTAGTGCTTACCAAACAATAAAATATACAGGGAGGTCAAAAATAATGTTACAAATCAATTATTCAATGGTAATGATTAAATTGTATTAAAAGTTATTACTTTTTAAACCATTTGGTTCAAATAAAATTACATCAAATAAAACATTTTGAAAATAATGTATATATTATTATAATATATTCAATGAGGTACAATTAAAGTTTTTCATTTTAGTAATATTTGAATAAAAAAGTTTGGACATTGCAAAATTATTAGAAACATAGTGATTAATTTTTGTGACATTATCCAAATCTGATACATACCTAATATTATAACATGAATTTTTTTATAATATAATTGGCCCTTTCTGTAATGGTTTACATTTTTTCTTCCGAAAATGTTTTATAAAATTGATAAAAGAACTTGAAAGTCAACTTTTGCCTTTTCTTNTTCTCACTATACCCATCGCTCATTTTCATCATTTATATTTTACCAACTTTTTACCGATTTTATTTATATTTTTGAATTATAACAGTAGTGTAGTGAATTTTGTTTTATAAATGTCTTTTCAAACTTTCTTTTAAAAATTAAATGACTAAAGAACATAATAAAAGTGATAGAAGATTAATGACACTAGTATTACATTATTGTCTTTGCTATCAAACATCAATGATTTTTAAAATATAATTACTGGCCTATCGTTAATGTTATAATAGTAATGTATTCTTGATTATTGAAAGTTACAATTACCATGGAAACAAATTACTTTTAAAACACATTGCAATTTTCTTAGTAAATTGAAGTTATTTAATACATTTTAATAAAAATAATTTTCTTTCTTCTGATGTATAAGGACTAACTAATTATATTAGCATGGATTCAATGTTTCATGAAATGTACATTAAATTATATATGGTGATGCCATTTGTTTTAATATAATCCTATACAATTTTCAATAGTTATTAAATGCAGTACAATAAAGATTGTTTGCTGTTGAACATTCAGCAGACTTATACCAGTTGTAAGTACATTTATTAAAATATCTAAAATTTCAATAAATTACCAACAATATAGATATTATTCAAGATATATTTACTTTATAATAATTAAACATAATTGCTGTTTATTTATCATGTATGTTTTAATAACTGTTCGTCAAAATTAATTTTTATTATATTTGTTAAATTCACTAATTATATTATATACTTTATTTGCTTATTAGTACTAATAGTAGTAATTACACAAACAATAATGCTTTATGGGGAGGGTCAATAATAATGTTATAAATATATTTTTAAATGGTAATGATTAAATTGTTTTATAAATAATTAGGCTTAAATGCATTTTACCACCCCATCGAGATTTTTCAAATTTTTTTTTTAAAATCAATTTAGTTTTTCATACCGACTAAGAATATATAAAAAATTTTTGTCGGCGAAGTCTAGTTTAAAAGTTATGAGCTTTCAAAGATTTCAATAATCATATACAAATTTTGTTATATACTGCTGTTTTTTTTGATAATTTTCATTAATTAACTATAAAAAGTATTTTCGATGATGTAGTTACCGAGGAATAGTAAATTTAAGAGTATTTATGAGTACATTAAACGTGTTAAGGTAGTGTTGAAGTAAATAAATTTAATTTTTTTTTTGATCTATTTTTTCAATATTATATCATCATTTTAACATCAAGGTTATATACTTGTTGGGTCACTGAGAATTTCAGTCGAATGGGTTTAAATAGGTTGGGTTTGGGCTTGACTTCTATCCTCTGGGGGTTTGGGGGCGTAAGCCCCCATCCCATGAGAGTCCCGAAGGGGCTCGAATCGGTCACCGGAGCCGGCAGGCGTAGGTGACCACAACTTATATTTAAATGGGTTTGTATAACTCAACATTATAACATTAAGATATTAGTAAGTATATTTTGATACCTCAACAACTTAACTAATATCAACAATATCTAATGTAATAGTATTTTTTTTTTGTTTACAACAAGTGTTAATTGGTGTACATAATAAACAGTAAAAACTTTTATTTTATTGAATTAACAATTCTATGTAAAACACCACATCGTGGTCTTTTTTTTTTTTTTGCTCAAATTGAATTAATTGAGTTTCTTGTTATTTTTATTTCGTATTGCGTAAATTTGATGTGCGTAGTTTTGAAAAAAAAATTTGGAAAATCCTTATTTTTAAAGATAATTTTGGTTTTAGGATTTTTAGAATGAGGATATTATGTAATAATTACGTCATTATAGTTTCACAATAGTATCATGAGAAAAAATCCCAAAAATTAACAAAAAAAAAAAACAATTTTTGAGCTATTTTTAGTTTTTGACGTTTCAACTTTAAAAAGCTATAACTTTTAAACCAATTTTTTCAAACACTTTTGAAAAAAGCATTGAAAAATACATGTTTAAAAAAAAAAAATGAAAAAACTCGATGGGGTGGTAAAATGCATTTGTTCCAATAATTATTATTATTAAAAAAACAATTTTTGTAAAATTATATATATATATTAAATGAGTTTTAATTAATTTTTTCATATTAATAATATTTGAAGTTATAAAGAAGTTTGGACATTACTAAGTTCTAGGAACAGGGTGATAATTTTTGTGACATTTACATAATGTGATTAGTATTTAATATGAAATCAAGATTTTTTTTTTATAATATGCATAGTATTTACTGTAATGGCTAACTTTTTTTTTCCAAATATATTTTATAAAATTGATAAATTATCTCTCAGATTTAATGTTAGCCATTCTATTTCTTTTGGAAAAAATATTGAGAGTCAACTTTTAGCTTTCATTATATACATTTATTTCTTTAATTATCTATAGTTATAATGTTTTTCTATAAACTTTTAATAATAATAAATTTATCATATGGTTTTTTTACTATGATAAACCTTTCAATAATACTTAATTTAATTAAATTGAAATTCAGAAAAGTTGTAAGAAATATTAGATCGAAATTAAGGTTAGAATGATGTCTAATTATTAAATTTGGCTGATATAATTAACCAAAATGTATTATTATTATTCTATATTTGTACTCTAGAATTATTAACTATGTAATAATTTTTAAGTCCATCCCTTATGCCTTGTATGGGTGTAAACATTGTTTTTTCAAATGAGAACACATATTTTGAATGAATTTAAATGAAGTATTGTTTTAATATTAAATGGCATTTAAATTTTTAACATAATTTTATTCGTTTATTAAATATAAAACATTAAATTGTTGAGTTAATATAAATGTATAATCCATTTTCTTTTAATTTTATATTTGTGTAATGATAAAAATGTTACTAAAAAAGAAAGAAAAAGCGATATACATTTGATGATAGAAACCAATATTTACAATATTGTCTTTGCTATCAAATTACAATAATTTTTATAATATATTTACCGGTTAATCGTTATTATTATAATAGTAAAGTATTTTTGATTATTCAAAGTTACAATTATCATGGAAACAAATAACTTTTAATAGAATTCGACATTTTCTTAGTCAATTTAGAAAATTTTGATTTTTTAGTACTTTTTAATAAAAATAATTTTCTTCTTCTTCTTTATATTATAAATTATAAATCATATTTGCAAGTATTTAATATTTCATGGAATATACGTTAAATTATAAACGGTATTGAAATTTGCATTGGAATGACTTACAATAGTGGTTTTAATCACCGTTAAATTTAAATCTAAACAGATTTTCCATTTGGCCGGAACTTTTCTATAGACACGTATTGAATAAAATTTCAGTGAGTGTTATTTTTATATTCTCATCCTAAAAAATATTTTTATTTAAGAACACATTGTATCCTACATTTTCTGTAAAGGTACGGTCTGCCAGGCGCGACCGTTGTTGTGGTCTTCACAAAAAGTAATATTGTCATTTCAGTTTAATATCTCTTCAAGTACGCATTACGCGAGTATTCTAAAAAAAATCTTATACAATGGATAGATTTATTTTTAATAATAATAATATTATAAGTCTCCTCTTAATGGATGAGGAAGACGATGAGGCTAGATTATTATCTTATTTAACGCCAAAGAAAAGAAAAACAATGGACAATATCTTTAAAAATCGCGAAAGTGAAGGATTTTTTGAAATATTAATTAATCGACATTTAACAAGCAATCACGTTAGGTTTCGGGAATATTTCCGAATTAATTATGAACAATTAAATTTTTTACTATCTTTGGTGGAAGAAAAATTAACTTTACCACCTAACAATCGAGTTAAAAATCCTATATCGCCGGCAGAAAAATTAGCAGTTACTTTAAGGTATTTATAATTAATTTAATATTTTATAAATTGTATCTATACCTACCAGTGGCGTATTAACAGTATTTACGGTAGTAATTAATTTTGAATTCTTTTTAAATAGGTATCATGCCACTGGTGAATTATTGAGATCATTAGCATTCGCTTTTCGTATCAGTCATAACTATTTAAGCATAATTATAAAAAAAACACTAGCTGAATTGAAAATTAAATTGGTGCCCATATTTTTGCCGTATTCAAAAAATATTGATTATAAACAATAATCCGCAGAATTTTCGTACAAGTGGATTTTCCCAAATTGTATTTTAGCAATTGATGGAAAACATGACCGTATACGAAGTCCAAGCAATTCTGGGTCATTATTTCATAACTATAAAGATTTTTTTTCAATTGTACTTCTGGCAATGGTGGATGCGAATAATAAATTTATTGCTGTGTACATTGGTTCTTTTGGTAAAGAAGGCGATAGTGGCATTTTTTTGAAGTCAAATAGTGGACAGAAAATTTAAAATGGGACATTTGGATTTCCAGAAGAGTGTCAACTTCCTGGATCAGGCAAAGTAGCGCCCCATGTAATTGTTGGTGATGAAGCTTTCAGAATTATTTTATGTACTTGAATAAATGTAATGAAAATTATTTATTATATTATTTACCAGATTTTCCAATTTTTGCCGATATTTCTTTCCAAATTGTGTCCTTAATTATAATATTTTTATAATCCGTAGCAGCTATATTATATAATATAGGGTTATTTTCAACTTCTTGAATTAATATTTCGTCATCAGACGATGAAAATACTAATTTTGACATAGTGTCGCGCGTATACTGCTCTTGCAGCAAGTCTTGCAGTAAGTCGTCGGTTGCGGCGACCAAAAGTTAATATGTCGCGTCTTGCAGACCAGATTATACAATTTCTATAAAAACAGATATTGATAATAAGTCGCCGCGACACGTCGCGCCTGGCAGACCGTATCTTAAGTTCAATATCACATAGTTTATAGTTGCTTATACAACTAACTATATTTTTTTTTTTTTTGGAATATACTTCACTTCAGTTTAGACTACATTATACTTTTTATCCCCCACAAAAAAATATCTAATACACATAATATTATATACGAGATTTGATATCTTAGATAAATAAAAATGATGTGCATTAATTGATTGAAAATTTTATTTGACTATATGAAATTTAAACAAAAAAGTTGGTTCTTTCATTATGATACCTCTTTTTTTATCATAACCTGTATATACATATATAAAGTATATTGTAATATATATATATATGAATTTGATTTGAGAACAGCCTATAAAAAGTCATTTTGATATATGAAAGTTTGTTTTAATTTATGTTACACTTTCAAAACAAATGATGACTTTAATCTTATAATATAAAAATAGCGGGCTGTACATAGTTTGATATATCGAGATAGTTATGTCACTAGTACGCGCTATAAATTTGCAAATGTAAAAAAAACTGGCTGCACTATGCTAACATTTTCAGAAAGATATGTCGCATGTACGAGTTTTAACATTTGCTATGGAAAAGTCATTTATTCAATGTATCTTAAATAAATTGATACATTCACAGTTATTTTACTATTATTTTATAAGGCTAATGAATTGTGATAATTTTAAAGGTATCTTTAATATAAGAACAGAATGTTTTTTTTTAAATTCACATAGTCAAATAATTTTTATAAAAATTACATTACTACACACTTTTTTTTTATCTAAACACTAAATTTCTCGTATATTATAATTTAGGTATTCCATATTTTTTTGTGGGTGAAAATCCAAATAAATTTTGATATGTCTAAAGTGAAGTGAAATTTATTCCAATAATTCAGTACATTTATTTGGATAGGCGCATATAGAGGCTATGGTAATTTACAAAAAATGTAGGATATATCTGTGTTCTTATAAGTAGATAATAAATATATGTTCTGACACAATTTCACAGTGAAATATGAAATGTCATTAGAGCGGCGGTATTTTAACCCAACAAAAGGTCTATTTTGAAAAATTACTTAATGATTTTATTTATTTCCACGCACTCACAAATAAGTAGTTAAAGTCAAAATTTAAAATACAAAAAGACATTAGAGCAATGATAATTAAAACGGTGACGACGGAAGCGTCAACGTTAGTGGTGATGACGGAGGCGTTTAACCCAACGCTACCTAAACATGACTACATGTGTAAAGTGTGTACAACATAAAAAAATTGACTTTCCTCAATTCATGCCCCTTAATAAGTAGTTTAATAGAATGGATTAGACTAACAGTGATATTACGTTTAATATCGTTTATTTTAAACTTAGAGTTTAATAATATATTTATAAAGATATTTACAGTGCAATATTATTTGCAACTACATTTTTGATATTGAGTCAAATTCTATTCGATAGTTGAGTAACACAAACAAATAATTATTTTCGCTAACGAGTATAAGTTATTAATGTTTTCTAATTGAAAGTATTTACTTTAATTAGCTAAAATATACACGTGCACTATTATTTGAGCTAATAAGTAATCGTTTGGGTTGTGTTTAATATAATTACATAACGTGGCAGTTATTTATTTACATAAACAGAAGTAAATTAAGTTTAATTAACATATTTTAGAAAAAGCTCTAAATAAATGAGCTATTTTTAACATGATTAAATACAGAAATTTGCCAATCCGCCTTGATTTTTCAAACTCCTAAAATTAAATTTGTAAATTAATATGTATGTATATTACAGTCAGGGATTCGGAACGGAGCAAATTTTGTTCCGTTCCAATATTTGCTCCGGAACGGAACTTTGCCTAAAAATCGTTCCGCCCATTTGCTCCGGAACGGAACTCTTCCTAAAAATCGTTCCGGCCATTTGCTCCGGAACAGAACTTTGCCTAAAAATCGTTCCGACCATTTGCTCCGGAACAGAATGCTAGCTACAAATTGTTTCACAAAAATGCTTTGGAATGTTCCTATTTATTTTCACCCCTCTAATATTTATTAATCACATTTAAATAATTATTATATTTTTTTATATTAATCTACTATTAAATTTTTATCTTTTATATAGAGGTGAGCCTCATACGGATTCAGATCTTTGTACTTAAGTGATTTAACTGGAGAGCGTTATATTCGGCCTATTCAATTATTTTAACGTATTGCATTGCTATAACTAGATTTATTTTAGCAGTCGCTTTTCTGAATTTATAAAAACAATATTATTATTGACGAGTGATAGAACTTAAATTTTAATTTTACCGTGTCATTTTTACCATAGAGTTATTCTATGATTTTGNTTACCGTGTCATTTTTACCATAGAGTTACTCTATGATTTTGACACGTAAATAACAATGCAAATACAATAAAAATATCTACTGATCAGAAATTTGCAGGAAGTTGATTTTTTTGTAACATTAGAAAGTAAACTTGTCACGAATGAGAGTTGACAGCATACATTCTATTCGAGGGCATCTAGACGGATTATCCGTCCTTTTAGTAGCTGATTTTTTATTAGACAATAAAAATAATTTAAATTTAAATAATTAATTCCCCAACAATTTCAATTATATCCAATGTTCCAACTGACCAGAACAAATTTTACTAATAGTTCCGTTCCGAAACAAATGGTCGGAACGATTTTTAGGAAGAGTTCCGTTCCGGAGCAATCTCGGAACAGAACGAAATTTCACGTTCCGGAACAATATATTTGTTCCGTTCCGAATCCCTGATTACAGTGCTAATAAAGATTGTCAAACTCACTCAATGTTGTAGTGTCCATGTGCTAATGTATGAATTTGATCCTTTAACACAACCCTCTTATCGTCGTATCTATTTAACGCTAGTTTTGTGCTATCAATCGACTTAATTTGGTGTTTGTACGATCTAAAGGATCGCATTTCTCTATAAGGAGTATAATCTTCGGGTAAATCGATTATTCCCTGAAAAAGACACTGTTTATAATTTTCAAATATTATATGGTTTTTTACGGCAGATGGGCCACGCCTTTGGCTTTGATAATTTCTTTAGTATTTTGAATAAAACCGTATGCTTTAGATCTTGGAGCAACATGTGCTGAAATAAACTCTCCACCAGTCTCGTCTGTGAAAGTGCCGGGAATCTTGCAACGCTCTGTACGGTAACATGGATGGTTAACTGGATAGTTTGAAGTATCCAGTTTTTCCAAAAACCCTCGATTATGTTCCATATCTTCATAAAATNCCTCGATTATGTTCCATATCCTCATAAAAATTTTTTGTTTTCACCAGGTATATCAATGAATCTAAAACATAAGATTTAATTACACAAAAATAAAAATAAACAAATAAAAATGTGAATTTACCAGTGTCCATGTATAGGAGTTCAATGTTTTCTCCATATAACGCTTTCATGGTACCGTAGTGAAAATCATACATTAGAGTTTTAGATATGTCTAAAACGGCAAATCCTATGTACATGGGCTTATCAAAAACTAAATCGTCTTTATGTAAATGTACAGCACACAAGTTGTCACCATATATTGTTGTGCCTTTATGGTTTGGTAAATTGACAAGTTTTCTGTATCTTGCCTCGCTGCTCGTAAGTTCCATTTTCAATCTTAGGCGAACGTTCTCCATCGTTTTACCTAAAATATTATGTATATTTAATTACAAAATAATAATCGTTAAGTATATAATAATAAATATATGAAAAAATAAACGCACCAAACACGGAATTGTTCATAAGTTTGTAAAAATCTTTTTCAAAAGTATTTTTCGCCATCGCCCTCATCCTTGTATTCAGAGAAATGTAACTTGCGAGCCAAGGTGATTGATTAAATTCAATAATACGGTGTACTTTTTCTAAAACTAATCCTGCCTGTAACGCTTGCTTTAAAGATTTATAGTGTACAATATATTTTTTTTTATTTTCCAATGTGGCTAAAAGTTTGGGAAATTTAGATCCAGATGGTATTTTTTTATCAGGTAAATATGGTAAATCATTATGATTATGATTATCAATACAATTGCGTCGGATAAGAAACATCAACTTCTAATATCATCCCTTTACACGAATCAGCTGGTGTTTCTTCCAATCTCTTTAAAACTGCCGGAACACTTAAATTTTTTTCGCTCCATTTAAACCCATCTTTAGGCAAGTATTGCGACATTGACCATCCATATCTGAAAGTATTATAAAAAAAAAATAATAATAATTATATATTATAGTAAAACTATTATATAAAATTTAAAAAAAAAAAATCAATTTTACTCACAAATTTGTAGCATCGAGATAAACAATCCAGTTATCCGGCTTAGTATCATCATAACCAGGAAGTCCTATGTGATTAGCTTCAGAGTATCTGCGAACTGCAGTTGTTAAACCCCCTCTAATACCCTGCTCTAACATCATAAGCATATCGTAGTCATTTCAGAGTTCCAACTCGATCTTTGTATGCTTTAACATACAGTCAAAAGACATGTCCGGTGCGGTGTAATAATAATTAGGATCTAATCCATACGTTTTTAAACAGATGTCTCTAAAAGATTCAAATACATCACATAACAACAACACATCCAATTTCAAATACCAGTCACTATATTACCCCAACGTTGTACATTCAAAATGATCCCAAACTTTTTGGGCGTGTTTATAATCCTCTTCTGTTATATGGCTCTCATTCAGAGAACTATAAAACTCGTTAATGGATGGCAGCGATGTTTCATTTAATTTTTCAAAGGAGTCTGTATACTCGTAGGGGTAAACACCTTTACGAGTAATAAGACCTATATCTGTTTGAGGAAAATGTTTTGCTGTCTCTTTGAATTTTTCAACATCCCCTTTAGCCAAATTTTCGGTTAGTTTTGCCAAACTAGATGCCATAAATCTGTTGCTGTCTACAAATCTTATTTTAAAATCTTTAGTAACATACTTTGAAAATGAAATAAATTTTTCTTCGGTGTTAGGTATAACATTTATCGGTTTATCATCATATCCTAGCTGTGTTACAATGAAATGACTGTCATAATTTGATAAGTTATGAAAAAAACATGGCACGAATTTAGGAGATTTTAAATTTAAATAACACTCATTACATATTGTCTGTTGATATTTAGAAGTTAAATGATCATGATCACGCACTGGTAGATTGTTTGTAGAGAATTTTTTAGAGTATAAAGGACACGAACCCCGTTTTACTATATCGTTATGTTTTTTCGCGTCAGCATGCTTAAAAGTCATTGGCATGTTGACTTGTAACATTTCCGATATATTTCGAGCTACTTTAACAATTTCTTGAACAAAATGTTTAGCCACCGCACCCTTTTCTCCAAGATCGTCCCCTCTGTACAACACTGGAGACGTTGGAATTGAAAACTGGTGTAGTAATGTAATTGGTATGTCTTCTTTAGCCTTAACATAATAACAGTAGCTCATGGGTTCATGGTCATGAGTTATTTAGGTATTATGCAATTCTTCAGAGTCGTGTTTGAACAAAACAGCTTCAAAATCCGCGTAAATGGGAACAGGATGCCGTTCAGTATTGGCTCAGTTTTCAAATTTGGTTGTTGTGTTAGACTCAGGCATAACTGGTGTTATAGGCTCGTTAACTCTACAACGCTCTTTGTGTTGACGTAGAAGTTCTTCTTTGCTGGGTTTTCCTGGCTTGGAAATGTAAGTTTTAAAGCATCTTCTACATATAACAGTTTTAGAACAAAATGACGTCATCGATGATCGTACCAGCTTAGCCAGATCGGTTATGTAACAATAATGTCTCTGGCCAGCCTCGTTTGAAATCATTAAAAGATCGAAATGATCGGGTTTTTCATCCTTGCACACTCTTAAAGGAATTACAATGTTTTTTTCTACTTGTGATCGATTTTTCTTTGTTCTATTTTTGTATGTTGTAATACCTTTTTTCAGTCCATAGACGTTTACTGATACGTTGTTGTTCTGTTTTTGAAATTTTGTAATTTCTTCAAGAGGCAAAGGCATAGTAAGTCCTGAAAAGTTGTATTTGTGTCCATTTTCTTCAAAATGTTTCTTCTGGAGCGTTATACGAGAGGCGTTAACTGGGTTGATGGTTTTCGTCATTATACATATTACGTTTAATATCGTCTATTTAAAAACTTAGAGTTTAATAATATAGTTATAAAGATATTTACACTGCAATATTATTTGCAGCTACATTTTTTTGATATTGAGTCAAATTCCACTGCTAATCAGGTAACATACGCAAACATATATTGTCGCAAGTATTTAGTATTAACGAGTATATGTTAATGGCTTTTCAAAATGCCCTCATTAATGACCGTGCGTAACATGGTCGGTGATTAGCTATGAGGTTTGGGGGGTAGGAAAAATTTCAGGTAAGAATTATATTTAGAGTCCTTTAAATTGGCTCTAAAATTTTGCAAGAGCCTCACTTGTGTTTCTTATGCCGTTTGTTGAACTCGCTTTATCATTCGTACTAGAGATATTCTACAAATTTTAAATCTAGAGTTTAAAATATGTATTTTTTTTTAACTGAATTGAGTAATTACTTAACTTTTTAATTATTAATAAGTAAATAACAAATTATTTAATTTCAATTGGGTAATGCTGCGGTAATAAGATTATATAATTCTTGTCGAGAGCTTTTCTTATGATTTATATAACAATTATTTTAAAATGAATGTTATTTAATAACAATTAATCTAACTAATTAATTAAACTTAAATGGATCTAATTTATAAACAAAAATATAGTTTCACCATTTATTTTTAATTAAAATTATGTTTCATCCAGAAAATATTACTTTTTAATTGTTAATAACAGTTTAAACAACTTCAAATTAACGTACATGTTGTAATGCTTATTGTATAAGTAAATTATAAGTATTGTATAAGTTAAATGCTATGCATACTACAACAACAAGAAAATTAGCCACAGCCAAGTTAACAATAAATATGTTAGTAGGAGATGACTGCATTAATTTATTCATTAATTGCTTTGAAAGCTAAACCAAAATAAATTTTAAAATTAAACTGTAAAAATAATAGACGATTAAACCGGGTTCCCATATCATACCCATATGGAAAATTTGAAATTACACCTTTGCTGCAGCATAGGTTCAATTATAATCCACTTCTACAACCCCTTTAATTGATTTCATTGACACCTGTTTTTATATAAAAATATATACGTTTCAAGACATTTATAAAGTTTATTTAAGTACATCAATGATAACAAAATATTCGTGTTTGTTATTCTTTACAATAAAAAATGTTAGTTTTTATAATAAAGTAAGTTTTATACACTGGATTATATGGAACTTTTATCAGAAACAAAAATGTACTTTTCTAGATCAACTTTTCTCGATATTTTCAAATATGCAATTAAACTTTTTCTATCACTTCTATGTTTTAATATTATTACTTATAATTAAAAAATAAGTATTTACATATAAAAACAAATAATTAAGAACAAAAAAAAAATTGTTTCAAATTAATACTGATTTTGATTATTAATATGTTAAAAATAAGGAAAATGATATATTTAACCTATTTTGTTAATCCTTAAAAGTTGATTTCTGCGAAAGTTTATAATAAAAAAAAAAATTAATTTATTACAATAACTGTTAGCTCAATTTGCAAGTTTGAAATTAATATCATTAGATAAAAAAATTTATGAGAATTAAAAAAATTGTATTGTTAAAATTAATATACAGTCAGAAAAATTTATAATTACTATTTATAGTAAATTTATCAGAAAAGCTCAATATTTTTTTGCATCTTTAACGTAATAGATAACTGAAATAAAAATAATAGTAATCATATCCTAGTAGCTTTTGGTGTTTAAAAAGATTCTACAATTGAAATGTTCAGAAGTTAATTAATTTTAATAATTTACTTTAACTAAAAAAATCAATCAAAACAAAGTTGTTAAAAAAAATTACTCAATTGAGCGTATTATAAAATTTGGCGTATGGACACAAATTTTACCGACTCGACAATCGTACGTCGCTTCCGTAGACTCAAAACAATGGCAATTTAAGCTGTTTCAAATTTCAAAGCTATGTTATTAACTTCATCAGTTCAGTTTACCAAACAATATATTTTAAAATAATTTAAGAGCCATATTTATAAAAGTCATTCGGCACAGTTACACAGGCACATGAAATAAATACAAAACTCTTAGTATATGCGTCACATATAAAATTTAAAATTGTCGCGTTAATCTTGCCTGCACATTTTCCTCTCTTTCCTCAGGTCTATAGACGGTGGTAGCAACCCTATTAAACATGTAACATAATGAAGGATGCGACCGATCTTATTGAAAACATACTAATTAGGGTTTTTGGTGACATAGACGTGGTGTTTGTGTTTTAGGAGATATTTCATGGGTAATAATATTTATAAATTTAAGTAAAAGTAAAATAGCATTATCACAGATTTTAATTTATTTTGATTATATTATTATTGATTATGTTTTATATGATTTGATATATTATTTCAACAATTGGTGAAGAATTTGTTTAATATTTTTCTTTACTTTTTCAGAAACTATTTATTCATTAAATAATCCAATTTTTATTCAACACGATTTTTTTTATTTGTGAAGTAATTAAACTACTAGTCTTCTCTAAAGTATGTGGTCAAAAAAATTAAAAAAAAAAAAAAAGAATGAAGAAAACTTAATACCTAGCTAAATTCATTATTCTATTTGTTATTTTTTTTTGCGTTTTTACAAATTACTTCTTGAAATGTATAAATGAAACGCATATAAATTAGTCATTTTTGCACTCAAATATAAATTAATATTTGCTAACTTTAATCAATGAAAAATATATTATTAGTATTTTTATTTACAGAAAAATATAAAAACAGTTTATTTGATTTTGTAATTATGTTAAAATTTATTATTACTTCATTTAATTTACAGTTCTTTCATAATATAAAAACCCATGTACGTCAAAAAATATATTCAATAACTATTTTTCTTCGGTACATCTATATTAGATTTTCACTCATAGTTTTATGTAATTTTCTTCGATATGGTTTTAATTAGTTATGCATTGTTGTTAATTTGTTTAGCTAAAATCTTTACGTGCGTGCAAATTGATATGGATAATATAACTGTTGATGTTGCCATAGCACATATAATTAAACACAAGACATTGTTACGTTACCAAATGCAGACTGGAAGTGTGTATACTAGTGATAAAGTAAATGTCAAATCTTTTAACAAATTTTACCTAAATTACGATATTCATATTCCTGTGCCTTTAGATAAACCTTATCAAGGTACAGCACCTCATTTATCATACCGTACGCCTGTTGATGGAAGAACCTTAGAAGAAGTTACGAAAAGTGCTATACAAGAATATGAAGATCCAATGGAAGCCATCCTTTGGCTTAGAAATGTTATTGAAAGCATTGGAATTACAACGTTAGTTCACTATTGTCTATTCACAGCACAAGCGATAAAAATCATGCCAAAAGAAGCCAATGATTTTAGGCATCATTTTAATGAGGCCTCAAAATTTTTCAATTTTCTATCAGAAATATTTAATTATTACCGTTTACGAAGAGAACCTATTAATGAGATTATTTTAATTTATAATGAATATAACCAATCTCCAAAATTAGTAGAAAATAAACAAAAATTCAGTAACCAAAGGACAAATTATTTCAATCGTTTTGAGTACTGTATGTTTTTGGTAAAGATGCCACAGAAAAAAATATTCACTCACGTTATAAATAATCTTAATGAACTTAATAAAACTAAATTAGAAACTTTAAATTTTAATTTAGTCAATTTTTATAATCAACAGCTAATATTATTCTATAGTTACATACAATATAATGCAAACATCTTAAAAGGTTGGGTTATATAATACTTTATAGTATTTTAATATTGATCGTAAGAAAATATTTCCAGTATCTCTAAAATTAATTATTTTTTTTAATAATGCATTCAAAAAATACTAATGGATTAAATTTAAATATAATCTTAAGCGATTGGTTTATTATATATTTTTGATGATAAAATTTTAAAAAAGAATAAAATAAAATTATAAGATTTATGAGTATCTAAAAACTGTGTTTTTTTTTTTCTTTATTTGAGTTTTACAATATTAGTACTATAAGTATAAAAGATGGCAATGATTTTTCTGACTTTATTATTTTGAGAAAAGAAGCTGTCCACCAACCACACTTTTTTTGAAGTGATATTATTTAGTAGTTTGTTTATTATTAATATTATTTATTTTTTTTAATTTTTGTGGGATAAGAAGATCTCTACACCACTTCATTTTTAGTCTTCTGAGAGAATTGTCAGGCATTGTGGGTAAAGTACGATCCTTTACTAGGGAATTACAATAGTTAAAAAGGGTGTGGTGGTATCGAATGTATTGTTCCTTGGTAACCAGCAAACTGCCTTTAGTTGTAAGTCTGAATGTAAGGAATAGTTTGAAACGTAAGGTGGTGCATTTGTAACTAGTCTAAGTATCTTATTCTGTATAGTTTGAATTTTATTTAAGTTCGTTTTTTTTGCTGATGTGGATATTAAACTCCATATGTCCAAAGAGGTTTAGTTAAAACATTTTGTATAAAGTGAAAGTTTTTATTTACAGTGTAGTTATTTCTCTTCGTTTTTCCTGGAAGTCCCTTAAGTTCTTGGGGGTTGGTGTGTGGATAGCTTTGATTCTGGCTTCATTGCGTTCCTTGATTCCTTTCTTGCAATTGTCATTAAACCATTTCTTTGTTTTCTTTCTTTGTGTATGTTGAATGACTTTTTCTGCGGATTCGGTTATGGAGGTTTTTATTACTTTCCATGACTCCTCAACCTGTTCATTATCTACTCCCTCTCTTTTTTTTCCTAATACATTAGTCACTGTTTCTTGAAATGTCCGTAATGTTTCTTCATTTCTTAATTTATCCACATCGTATTTTCCGAGTATTTTTTGTTTCTTTTTCCATTCCATGGATATCTTTACTCTGAAGTCAATCAGGATCAAGTAATGATCTGTGTCTGCGTCTGCTCCTCTGTAGCTTTTGACGTTTTTTATAATCGTCTTATATTTATTTTCTATGAGGGCATGATCAATTTGGCTACTATATCTTCCTCCTGGAGATAACCATGTTTCTTTATGAATATTTTTCCTTGGAAATCTTGTACTGCTTATTACCATATTTTTACTTATTGCAAAATTAATTAATCTTATTCCGTTATCATTGCTTTGGTCGTGTAGACTATGTTTTCCAATCGTCGCTTTGTAAGCATTTTCTTTTCCCACTTGGGCGTTCAGATCTCCCAATAATAATTTAATGCAATGGCCTGGTAAGGCGTCATATACTTGTTCCAACTCTTCATAAAAGGCATCTTTTGCTTCTTCATTTCCTGATTCGGTTGGTGCGTATGCGCAAATTATTACCATGTCCCGGTGGTTCATATTGATCCGAATGTAACATATTCGGTCATTTATAGCCTTAAATTGCTTAATCCATGGTATTA
Source organism: Daktulosphaira vitifoliae (assembly GCF_025091365.1). Lineage (NCBI taxonomy): Eukaryota > Metazoa > Arthropoda > Insecta > Hemiptera > Phylloxeridae > Daktulosphaira > Daktulosphaira vitifoliae. The sequence goes on along the minus strand of NW_026099575.1, from coordinate 9,284,113 downwards.
GACTATTGTGCACGAGAAAACCCACCCCATTTTCACGCTTATTAGCCGTTAGACCACCATAGTATAATGTCATGTTACCTGTTGGTATACATCCTTCTCCTTGCCATCTCGTTTCTTGTAGCGCTACTAAATTTGCCTTATATCTATTTATTGCATCGACTAGTGTACCAAGAGCTCCTGCTTTATATAAAGTTCTTACGTTCCATGTGCCAATCCTAAATCCTTGTAGTCCGGGCCGTTTCCATTGTGTTTTATCCAAATCTCTGTCCCGAGGCTTTAGTTTTGGTTTCTTAACAGTAGAGTTTTTTACAGTGACGGGTTGTTAGCCCGTCGCCAAACCCCCAACCTGGAGGACCAGACAGAGCCAACCAATTAAGGCCAGCTCAGAGCTCGGGGCCCCGGGTTCGCCAAACCCGTAGTGCTAATTACTTAGCACCCCCCTGAGGGGTTTTTATATAGTTACTGAAGAATAATTTATTATTCTCAGTTAAAAGTTTTGTAGTTAAGTCATTGATTATAAATGTTATAAAGATTATAGTAAATAGTTAAGTGAATAATTATTTACAAATATTTATAGCATTAATTTGTAAAATTTTTTTTTATAAAAACATTATGTACTAACATTATTTCCAAAGAAAAATTTATTAACTTCAAGGTGATACTGGTATGACTAATTTTTCTATAATAGATTTTTAACATTAAAATATGGAGTTATAAATTTAAATTATTTCCAAAGTTTTCTTTAACATTATTTTAACTATATAATATAAATTGTATTCTTGTATATTAAATTATTTGAAAAAGTCAACAGAATGATGACAGCACATTTTTTTATTAAAAAATTAATGGCTTTTTGATACAATTAATATTAAATTAATTAAACATTAAATTTTTATTCTTATTATAAAATAGAAATAATGCTAAAAATATAATAATAATAAAGCCAAAAAGCTTTAAATAAATCTCATAAAGAAAAAAATATGTTCAAAACTTGAAAAAATAATTGTTTTACTGATTTATTAAATGAATCAGTAAATATGACAATTTCGACAATTTTACAAATTATTACGTATTTTGACTTTTTTGTATATAACTAATGGATTTAGAAAAAAAACTGTTAGAACTTAATTTAAACAAAACAATTAGATTTAAAATTAAGTAAAATTAAAACTATATAAAAAATATTATTAATTTAAAAAAAACTAAAAATATTAAA
>NW_026099575.1:9265335-9282607 GCF_025091365.1 Daktulosphaira vitifoliae | reverse complement strand
ATATAATAAAAATTGATCACTTGTGGCTAATTAATTAAGTAAAATTAAAACTATATTAAAAATATTATTAATTTAAAAAAACTAAAAAATATTAAAAATATTAAACTCAAAAGCCAAAAAAAAATTAATGAAAAGTCGCGGATACGTATTTTGGAAACAATGTTACCATTATCAACGCTAAACACATACTCAGTATGTGTTTACATAATAAATAAAATACGTATCCGCGACTTTTCATTAATTTTTTGTGGCTTTGAGTTTAATATTTTTAATATTTTTTAAATTAATAATATTTTTAATATAGTTTTAATTTTACTTAATTAATTAGCCACAAGTGATAAATTTTCATTATATAGACTTAAAATATTGTTTTTATAATTTTTTTGTGAGAGCACTAATTTACGGGTTAATTTCTAAAAACTAAAAAACTACTCTTTTTAGCCAATTTTCAATCCCAAGTCAGGACGAGTTAAACTTATCTGATCAGCCTGAATTTTTTTGTAGTTATTTTTTATATGTACAGTATGATCAAAATCTGGTAAGACACTTATTTTCTCAGAAACTATTGAGAATTTAAAATTTTTGTAAAAAGAAAAATTAAGTTTATAAAACTCTACAATAATATGAAGTTAAATAAATTTTTTTTTTATCCCTGAAATATTTTTAAAAAACTTATTATTTTAAGGGTACTTGATTGACTAGCTGTAAAAAATCACTGTATAATATAATGTAACTGAAAATTTATCCAATTAACTAATTAAAACAAATCATTTAATTAACTAACTAAAATAATGTATTTAAATAAATAAATTATTGATTTTGATCGAATATCCGTTAAAATAAAAAACATAGCCGAGTAGACCGTTCCCACTTATCGCGTATTTGGACAAATATTTATAATCTCTTTGATTCGTGTCACAGATAACCGACGGGAAAATGATCGATGAACGAATGCCAAACACTACTAGTGATGGGAATTTCGGATCAATCGAACGATCCGGATCGTTCAAATGACCCGTTCATATAACTCGTTCTTTCGTTCATTTCTTACGATCGGTCACGGTTCTTATCAATTACTCCTTACTATGGTTTTCCTGAACGAGTCGTTCAAATTCGCATTTTCACCATGTAACATTACCGTAACATCAGAATTTTTACTGATAATACACTTGTATAATCGGGTTATATATTATTTTTTCAAATACAAATTACTTGAAATAACATAATATGCTGTTATACACGAATATTTTTGTATAGAATAAAAACAAATAATTTATACTAGCGGATGAGTTGCGGTACATAAATCCATAGAATTTGTTTCTATAATAAGCGAAATCATTTAAATTATTTGTTTTCATAAGTGAGTTTTATAGAGAAATTAATTCACCTAAATCAGATATTACAATTTACAGCAGCTATGACCAGATTATAAAAGAGTGAGGTGGTTTAATACCTCTCACAACAATTATATTAGTCTAATAGTCAATTTTTGTCCTAGTTGCTAAATTCAATAATTCATAGACCTATTTTCGCTTATAAATAATTATATGAATGTAATATTTATGAAATAAATAGCTATATATTGATAATCAAAATTGTTCTTCAAATGAACAATATAGTAGGATACTTGAAATAATCTAACTGTATTAAACCTGCATGATTATGTTAGTAGAAACATGTCACAACTTTGAAAATTTAGTCTGCAGACCTGCAATAAAAATATTTTTATCACAAACCAAATAGTGTTGCTTTTAAACTCTCATTGGCAATAAGTATTTTTTTATTTAATTCATGAAAAAATACTTTTATTATCTATTCAATCTTGAGAAATTGTTATTTAATAAAACAAATTAATTTTCCGAATGATAAAAATAAAAACAAAATCAAAATCATCACAACTTAAAAACTGATTTCCAAATTGTTCAACGATTCAGTCGTTTTTAATATATTAGATTATAGTTCAGAAAATAATGGTAATAGAAATGTAAATAGAAATTTTACCTGAGGTGGCAATTCATTCGTTTAATATGTTCAGATATATGTATCTGATTATTATTATTTTGTTAATCATGTTTAACATACACTCTAAAATGTATTGCTTGTGCCAGAGAGAACGAGAAAAACTACATAGCCCAACGTAACGGAATAAAAATCCGACTAACCTAGATAGACCGATTATAATTATAATTTTAAATTTATTTCCTTTAATTTATCACAAAATACTTTTTGAAATTAGGCTGTATTATTCAAACCTAAAAGAACGCGGTACAACTACTACACATAATTAATGACAAAATGTTTAATAGTGTAAAAACGCTAACAGAAAAAATTAAATCATTCTAATTTGTTTAAAGAAAAGTTTCATGTGAAAAATATAATACGTTTCTCATATGTTTTTCTTATCTGATCAAATTCTTCATTTTCCTAACAAAAAATTTATAATTTCATCTTATTCGATTTTATATTACATATTAATACTTTCAACGCGTGTGGTAAGAATATTTTATTATTTTCTTCTTGTATTTTATTAATAAATTACTATAGTAAGAAATATACTCCGTTGTATACTTAAATGGATATACATACATTGTGTAAATGAAAATATTTTTAAAGTATTATAAATCATATAGAGACTTGGGCGTTAATAGAAATAATGTATTTTATTTTCTTAAATTATACAATATTATACTGAAAGATATTCTGTCAATGTTTGTTGTATTTCTATTAAGTCAAATTTCCTATTAATCATACTTTTAAAATGTCAGTTATTTTTGTTAACATTGAAACATTTTTCTTTCGTAATAAAAAAATATAATGGTATCTGACAGTGATTAAAATCACTATAAAAAAAAAACTATAAAATACTTATGAAATAAAAAGATTAAAACATTAACTTAACAATATTATCTTCTGCCGAGTGATTATGTTAATACTCATCTCGTGCATGAGAGGCCTTTCCACGGCTCTAAAATAATCAAACATTGCAAAAATATTAATTATATAAGTAAACAGTTAAATCCTCCATTAACACCATCATAAAAAACCCACAAAAGGGGGGTCGCGTTATAAAGTTAAAAATATGAAAAAGAATTTTTTTTACAAAAATAGTATTTTTGTAAAAATGACAGCTACATGAAATCTACTATAGTAAGATTTGGTAGATACTATTTAGTGTCAGTTAGAGTGGCCATTAATTATGAACTTTTAAAATTCTATAGTGCCAACCCCTAGAATTGTTCGATTACCCCAAGAGAGTTAAAAATGATACCCTAAGGGTAGTGTTTTTGTCTATCTAAAAACATTAATTGTTATAAAAAATTTTATAAATACAAAATTTTCCAAAATATATATAAATAATATAAAAATATAAACAATAAAAAAATAATTTTATCTTGGCAAAATATAAATAAAAAAAATCATTAAATCATCTTATTTACTTATTATTAATATTAGCGATTTAATTAAATTATTTTTTCTATTCAGAGTCCATATTTTTTTATTCATTAAATTACTAATTAAGACAGTAATATGCCTACAAGAGTTATATAAAATTTCTTCTCTAATTGCATTATAATATTGCTCTATTCCATTGAACTAATTTAAAAAAACCCAACACAGGGGGGTCGTGGCATAGTGGTGACGTGGCATAGTTGGATCAAGTATAATGATATCTGACAGTGATTAAAATCACTATCAATAAAAAACGCTTCGATGCAAATCTTTAGATAGTGTTTAATTTTAAACAAATTGGTGTTTTATTCCAAACACTTTTCAATAAGTTATATCATTACACAGTTAAAAATGTAAAAAATAAAATCGAGAATTTTCACACAAAAATAGCATTCGCTAGCCATTTTCACCATAAAGACAAGTCCAAAGGTCAAAATTATTCCATGATAAAGTATATTACATTAGCTTTAATTTAAGATATATATAAAAGTGTCAGATTTTTCGGAACATTTTCAAAAGATGAGTTGAAAAAGTTAATTTTTTGTGAAAAAGTTGTCCTTTTAAATCCTCCCCTGTGGGCAGGTTAATTGTCAGATTTACAAAAAATATATACCAAATGATAGATTAAACCATCAAGCATCTATAAAAAAAAAAAAATTATATTCATATGTTCATTTTTGAAAAAGTTACGGCAGTTTTTAGTAAAAAAAATTGAAAAAATTTCGAAAATTAGCGATTTTTAAATTTGTAATTTTTTTGGAGGTTCCCCCCATTTACGGGGAACGAGGGAAATTTTTTCAATTTTGTAGGGTAATGTCTTCGACTAGATACGATTTGTGATCTTTTGACGTATCGTTGAAAAAAATCCGTTCGGTGAGAACTGAGAAAAAGTGGTAACAGACATAAAAAAAACCGATTATAATAAAACTGTATCACTCAAATTTCAATTAATCCACAAAATATCACCATTTAAGTATTCGACCTTCAGCCGAATTTTAGCTGATTGAAAAAAAAAATCTGTTAAAATTATACCGGTCCTCAAAAATTTATATTATACTTTTATTTTAGTTACTAAGTAATAAGAAAATTTTTCGTTGAAACATCTCGTTAGTTACAAAGATTAAAATGCAACCATTTATAGCTAACTTATCAAGAATATACTTAATTTGTATGTAGTTTTATATAGACATAAATGATCTTATAAATTCACATTGAAAATCCCAATATGAGAAGAGTTGACGCTTGGGGCAAAATGATACCATTGGATTTCAAAAATTTAAATGTTTGCAAATTTTTTTGGAAGTACTTTAAAATATATTAACCAAACAATGACAAATTTTCCAAAAATAATTAAAATGAACAGATATATTTGTTTTAAATCACATATGTATCTTTTTTGTAAGATAAATATAAAGTTGTTTTACGACATTTAGTTTTAACTTGGGTGTAATTAAACATATGATTTTTTTTTTTTTATTGAAATATCTAAAGAAAAACATGATGAATAAAAAGTATCTGAAATTTCAAGTCTTATTCGAATTAGTGATGACATAATAACGCATCGCTGTGTATTACACGGAGACCCGCGACCGGCGCTACCTTTGCCAACTCTATTATGTGTACATGTAATGTAGATTACACGTACATAAACAAGTCTATTTAAAATATGTCGATTATCCAACAATTAATATCTCAGTTCAATAATTAATTATTTGTATAGAATTGTTGAAAAATACGTACTGCGTGGTAATATATCCTGACATGTGGAAAATACCACCCACTTTTAAAATAAATTGCAAATATTTTAAATTAATTAGTGAAAAATTATACTTTTATTATTTATTGAATCTTGAGAAATTGCAATTTGATAAAAAAAAATAATTTTCCGATTGATAAAAATAAAAACATAAACAAAACTCATCACAATTTAAAAACTGATTTCCAAATTTCCAAAAACGATTCAATCGTTTTTAATATATTAGTTTATAGCTCAGAAAATAATGGTAATAAAGAATTAAATATTTTACGATTTTCTCAAGTATGCTAAGTTTGCTACAAATTAAGTTATTAATCATTTTTGAAATACCCACAATTTTTCGTATAAATATACATATATATTTTATGCGCTTTTATTAATTGCCATTAAGTGTAACTGTCAACTTATTGTTCGTTTTGTTTATCTAGTAGCCTTATAATCTTGTGTTAATATATAAAAAGTTGTTTAACTAAACTTAGTATTTCATATATTTAATTTTATTTGATTGTCTTAGAACAATAATTCGAAAATTATTTATTTTATGCATTTTAATAACTGTTAAAATTATTAAAATATTTTTAATTGTAAGTACTGAAATAAAATAGTTTATTTTATAGTTAAATTTTCTATCCAGCGTATGGTTATTTAATTTACCTTTTATGCAGTCTACTAATAAAAATATACAATATAATTTGGTTATTTAAACATGGCCAAAATTTAAATTAGTAGTAATAATTTATAGAAGTCAGTAGTTCTATAAAGTCTGAGCTGGGACCCCCCCAAAACGGCCCCGGCCGTTTCCTCTCCCTAGGTTGACGGCCTGTGTAAACAGCCGAGGAGATATGGTGAAAGGCATAGTACCCCCACCCACATGATGTAGGTTTACCCAGTCCTAGGTGGACGGGCGGTGTAAACGGTCGGGGGGATATGATGAACGACAATTATTAACTATTATCAGTAAATAATGTTTTGGACACATATTATAAGGTATATACTGTTCATACTCGATAATGTATATAGTCATACATATAGTAAGACAATCGCTAATAAGTCTACTCTATTCACTTTGTACAGCTAGGTGATGTTATCGTAGGTACTTATGGTACGTCATAAGTATAATATACTTAAATGTTTCATGTGTAATACATATACTATACATGCAAATAGATGCTTTAGTATATTTATCTTTGTTGATCGAATTGATCTAACCCGATCGTGATCGATAGAGATAGACTGATAATATATGATGATATATATATGGATTACGTACTACGTTACATATAAGAACTAAATAAATTATCACAGGGACATATATTTCCAAATAATATGCACTTTCCTATACCACTTGAGTATTTTCACATTAATATGTCTATAATCACCTGTTTATACGTATAATTATTCACTTAGAGAAGTTGAGATCTCTAGTTTCTTTTTTTTTTCTGATGGTACTATTGCATATGCCTTGTAATATAAGAAAAAGTATTTTCATACATGAAAATCATATATGGGAATTTACATTTTTATAAAGTGTTTATGTTAAGAAAATTGCTATATTAATAATTCTTAAATAATGTGACTATTAAGAAAATATTGTTATACTACCTGTTACTATTAATAATGTAATCAAGTTTTAAAAAATGTTTAACTTTGACGGGACTCATAGAAAGTATTAATTTTACTATGATGTGTTTGTTGCTTATTTGCCTAAAAATTCATATATAATTACTGAATAATGAATGTGACATGGATCATTGTATATATAACGTTATACATGTGAGAGGGTAAAGTATTAGCTATGAACATGTATAGATCATTAAGTATAGTTTTTAATATAAATACCCTATCTATATACCTATATATATATACCTATATCTCAACACCTCGAAATGTATGATTTTTTTTTTTATTTGTAACGCTCTATGCTGAACAAGTACGCATACAAACTATCATTTATTCAACTAACCAGCGTATTCAATCAAAAAAAAAAAAAAAAAAAAAAATGAATACGATCGAAAATTTGTACGAGAAATGTATTAAGGATTACAGTGCCACGAGTGAGCACAATAAATTGATAATAGTATTCTTCATTTATCGTTAACATATATTTTATATGTAAAAATAGAAGATTACAATTTTAAATATTGTAATTGTGAAACCAATAAATGTTATCAACATAGGGCATTATTAAGAGATGAATACTATACCGGACAATATATCAACATTTGGGCCTATGTAGTGGTCAAATATTTCGTTAATAATGCAGAGTATGAAAAATATGATGCAATTACTAACGATTTAATTGAACGTATATCGGTCGATCTGGAGATTTATTTACGAAAATTGTATTAAAAGCTATTCACCGTAAAGTCTGATTATGGGCATAAACGTTGGCTTGAAGGTAATAAAATTATTAGTAATACTTTTGATAATAAAATTAAAAACTAAAAGTTATTGGACTAGACTAATTTTTTTTTTTTTTTATAAAGGTTGAAAATTATGTTTACTTAGCTTATTTATAGGTAGCAGTCAAAAGTTGAGGAGTGGATTTAAAAATCGTCGTATGATAGATCTTGTTTGCATGTACAACTTAATTGTATCACGTAAACAAGATGAATGTTAGCATTAGCATTGAAACTGGTTTTAATTTGACGATTCATATTAGCCAATATAGATTCATAGTAAGATTATGATTATGAATATAAAACATAGGTTTAACTGAGCTTAACTCGACTCATACATACATAATGGGATTTAGATCTACATATTATTATATGCCTTGTAATATAAGACTAGGTATTTTTATTAAAGAAAATCAAATATTGATATTTACATTATTATAAAGTGATTTTGTTAAGAAATTGGTATATTAATAATTGTCAAGTAATGTGACTATTAAGAAAATATTGTTATACTACCTGTTACTAATAATAATGTAATTGAGTTTTTTTCAAAAATATTTGACTTCGACGTGATGCCTAGAAGATATTAATTATGCTGTGATGCGTTTGTTGTTTATTTACCTAAAAATTCATATACAGAGTGTTCAGTAAGTCATTGTTTGTAACAATGAGAAGAATAGAAACCCGTTTCCTGACTTACTGAACACCCTGTATAATTACTGAACGGGTCATAGATTATTGTAAAATAACATTAAACATGTGAGAGGGTGAAGTATTGGCTATGCACAGGTATAGATCATTAAGTACAGTTTTTAATATAAATACCATATCTCACCACCTCGATATGAATCATTTGTTTACTTGTAACACTTTATGCTGAACAAGTACGCATGTAAACTGACATTCAATCAATTAAACTGTATATTTAATCACAAACAAAAAAAAAAAAAAAAAAATGAGTACGATAAAAAATTTGTACGAGAAATGTATTAAGGATTTCAATGTCACAAGTGAGTAAAATAAATTGGTAATAGTAATCAATATAAATCGTTAACATATATTTTAAATGTAAAAATAGGAGATTACAATTTTAAATATTGTAATTGTGAAACCAATAAATGTTATCAACATAGGGTATTATTAAGAGATGCCTACCATACACGCCGATATATCGACATTTGGGCCGATGTAGTGATCAGTTATTTCGTTAATAATGCTGAATATGAAAAATATGATGTGATTATTAATGAATTAATTGAACGCTCATCGGTCGATCTGGAGATTTATTTGCGTGAATTGTATGAAAGATTATTTATCACGAAATCTGATTATGGGCATCAACGTTGGCTTAACGGTAGAAAATTTATTAGTAATACTTTTAATAATAATAAAATTAAAACTAAAAGTTATTGGACTAGACTAATTTTTTTTATAAAGGTTGAAAATTATGTTTACTTAGATTATTTTAATTGCACGGAAAGATTGAGCTTATTTACAGGTAACAGTCAGAAGTTGAGGAGAGAATTTAAACATCGTCGTGCGATAGATCTTGTTTGTGTGTACAACTTAATTGTATCACATAAACAAGATGAATGTACAATGCCTATCGTTAATTTTAATTCGGATGGCGAGACTGTAGATGAGTATTCAGAGTGGTATATATAATTTGTAAATATTAATAAGTTTGTATTATTTTAAGTTAATTATTTTTCATAATTTGTATATAATATTAATAATACTTTAATGCTATCATAATTAGCAATTGTTTCTAGTGTTATGCATGTGACATGATGATGTACGGGAACAGGTATAGATCTTTAAACATAGTTTTTTTTTTTTTTTCATATACATATTTCAATTTTACATCCTGAAATTTAACATTTTTACACGTGATAATGAATACTGTACAAGTATGTGCGGACAAATCCTCCATACAAATGCCTTATTATTTAACCGATACATGTATAGACGTCTTTATTTTAATAATAGTTAATATTATTTTTTAATATCATTATAATAATTCTGTTGCAGTGATTGATATTTCAAAGCAGAACGGTACAATTACATTCCCGTCTTTTGACTTACGTATTGAGATTGAAGCATCAACCACGTTCCCCGCTAATACGGCTGTATATGCTCTAATAATTTCATACAATGTATTTACTTATACACCTTTTGACGGAACTGTCCGTATATTTTAACATTTTTTACATAAACATGTAAACATTTATTATTAACCTTGTAATTATTATTATTATTATGAAATAAATATACTATATAAAAAAAAAAATTAATCATTTCATCATTGTTTGATTGTTGAATTTTAGAGACCGACCATNATTTTAGATTATAAGTTTATTATAAGAAACTAGTACAATATATAAAGTTATTGTTTATAAATTATTAATGTAAGTTAATTTTCTGTTATGATTGGGTTTCTGCCATTGTGAAGTCCATGGACTATAACTATTTTCTCGGGTATACACTGTTGTATTGAAAAATGTTGGTCCATCATTTTCATCGCACATTTCTTCTTCTTTTTCCTAAAACATAATTATATATTTAATAACAATAAAGGTTATGAAAATCTATGTTCATTATACTCACATTAATTTGAAGCGTACCCTCGGACCATGACGACCCAACGATCAACTATTACATTGTACGCTAAATTCTTCAGCTCGCTTATGTAATTACTGTCACTNTATTTTAACATTTTTTACATAAACATGTAAACATTTATTATTCACCTTGTAATTATTATTATTATTATGAAATAAATATACTATATAAAAAAAAAAATTAATCATTTCATCATTGTTTGATTGTTGAATTTTAGAGACCGACCATCTACCGTCGGCGTATTGTATAATTCGGTCTATTTGACGGCTTAATAGTAAACATGTTTTTATTTTTCTTGATATTGCACTGTTAATAGTACACTGTTAGTCCATAAGTCTATTAATGTTTCCGTTATTCAATAACACTCGACACCCATCCACTATTCTGGATTCTAATACTAAATGCATGGTATCACGGTACAATACTTTGGTTATATTAAAATCGACATTTTGGTATAACATAATGTTCTCTCCTTTTACCGGAGGTGATTGTAGAAATAATGTTATTTCATCCCTCATGCCGTAAATAATATTTAAACAATCTGCTGACATACTAATATATCGTGAAGGAGTAATAATGCATACCGTAACATTGAAGTCATCCTTTGGATTCAGGCCCACTTGCAAAAATTTTCTGTCGCTGAATGCAATAGTGTAACTGCTAGAGTCAATCATCTCGGCTGGCGGTGTTGGTGTGATATAAATGTAGCGCTGTTTTCTTACAGGTTCGACAGCCATATTATTCATAGAGTAGAGTATTCTTTTTAGAGCTGATGGTTTTTGATGACACTGTGACTTTATCAACGATTTCATGCTCATTTATGCGGAAAAATCACATATTTTCATAGGGGGGTCAACAAATCATAGATCACATATCCCCGTAAACTAACCCATTCCTTCACCACTTAAGTAATTTCACTTTAATATCATAATAATTAATTTTACACTCTCGATTTCTAAATATTTGTATACAAATATATGTAATAGATTATGTGTATACATGTTTTATACAAAAACGATTACACATTAATGTCTATTAACAAACGCGGTAGTGTTACTGAATAATCAAAAAAGAATTTGATAAAATATTATTTCAAAAGTATAAATATTTTCTCTTTAATTAAAAAATGATGAGTTTTATCATCGCCTCTCCTTCTATGTAGGGGTAAACCGCTGATTTACTGTTTTAATACATACGTTAGTCAAGGAACTCTCTATGAACAATACACGTCATAGTGGGATTTCGTGGGATTAACAGCCGCCGTCGCCGCTTGANGTTTCGTGGGATTAATAGCCGCCGTCGCCGCTTGATTACACCTTTCACTTTTTTGCATTCAAATATTTTCATATAATTCTAAAATTATGAAATTTTTAAAATACCTCTAATTTTCTGTAATATATCAAGATATACTATATGTTGTTCCATCTACCTAGGTATACTATGCATATACCAAGGTAACTTGTACCATGATATAACGAAATGATATCTAGGAACGAGAAACATCGACCTTTCACCATATCCCCCCGGCCGTTTACACCGCCCGTCAACCTATGACAGGGTAAACACACATCATATATTTGGGTGAGGTGACTATGCCGTTCATCATATCCCCCCGGCCGTTTACACCGCCTGTCCACCTATGACTGGGTAAACCTACATCATGTGGGTGGGTGAGGGGACTATGTCGTTCATCATATCCCCCCGACCGTTTACACCGCCCGTCCACCTTGGACTGGGTAAACCTACATCATGTGGGTGGGGGTACTATGCCTTTCACCATATCTCCTCGGCTGTTTACACAGGGCGTCAACCTAGGGAGAGGAAACGGCCGGGGCCGTTTTGGGGGGGTCCCAGCTCAGACTTTATAGAACTACTGATGTCCTTACTAAAGTAGACTGATATCAAATATTTTTTTAATTAATACTTTTTAAAATTATTATATAATAATTAATTTTATTGTAAATATTTATTTTTGAATTTACAAAAACTCATTTAATTGACATTTTTAATTTTTTACACTATTCCTTTTCATTTATTAAAACAAAAAACTGATTTTAGTTAGAACATTGGCGTTCTGTCATTAGCACTTTAGGGCAATCATATATAAAATGAGTAGAAATTTAAGATACTTTTCATGAAAAATTTTATGTACATCAAACCATATATCATTTCTGCTTGTTTGAATTTCTTCACGTTACATTCAGAGCACTGGGTAGAAATCACATAGCGTCAACACCTGCCTCGGGCCTAATCCTAAGAATACAATATAATATACTAAATAAAATACTATATCACTTATATTTTTATAATTATTCTTGTCTATTGTAAAATAATAAATTTAAATGTAAGGAAAAAAGTGCAACTAAAAAACAAATTCTGAATACTACACTCATAACACATAACACACGACTTGTCATCAATGACTATATTAATATAATATAATTTTGTGTGAAGGTAGCCAAATATATTGATATCAGCAAAGTAGAAAAAATATTTTACTAAATATTTATTTTTAGCCCCGATTCTGTTATAATGTCCTTTGCTCGTGCCTCCGTGGTCCAACAATCTTGGTAACTGACCGGAATCGTTTTAAGTAATATCTAAAGGTCAATTTTGTGGGTTTTCACCCACAAATCGTAATGAATACCGGATTGAGTCAGGAGATTTTCTAGCTGCTCCAGAAACTCCCTCGGATCCTCCTCATATTTTCCCGTGAATTCGGGAGACGGAGGTCGTATAACAGGCGGATTATTTTACGGTACAGTCGCCATATGTGTATGTGAGCGGGTTGATGAAGACGGTGACGCGAATGTGTTCGGCCCGAAATGTCCCGTGTGTTGTGGGCGTACGTCTAAAAGAAAGACTGCTTTGTGTGTGCTCGCTCGAGGTAGTGATGGTGACGCACACGGGTCTGGACGGCGGCTAATCGTTGAAGGTTACGCGCTCTTCGATCTCCGTCAAACGTTGTTGTAATGCCGCGTCGTTTTGGGTCTTGCTGCTCCGCCCGAACGTTGTGCGGTTTGGTGTTCCGACAAGTGCGCGTAATCATACGATTTGTTTCTACTCTACTATTTGTCCTCTGGGCGGTAGTGAACGGATTTCGTATAGACCATACGTTGTTCGTGTCGCGGCTTATGAGAAGACCGGATCTCCTGCATAATGCGAGACAGTGCTCTCTCTACTTCGGACATGGGCGCATCCATACGTGTGTTAAGAGATAAATCACATAAACTTTGCCTTAACGCGTCTATCTCCTCCGTTGCGTGGTATATTTAACGCGCCGTATACAAGCCATCTGTATACGCTGCGTTCACACTGCCGCACAGTGGAATGAAACGCCGATTTAGGCGGCCAAAAGTATCATTTTTTAAAAGTCACTTAAATTTTTTTTTTTTAGCAAAACACATTAATATCATACTTAAGGGTTTTAATACAAATTTTCAAGGGCATAAGTTGATTTAGTGAAGATGTAGAGCTATTTTAATGTTATACTTCTAAAATTTTTCCGTATTTTCAGTTATTTTGAGATTATTTTTGTACATTTTTTTTTATGCCTTAAAACATAATTTAAAATTAAAAAATTTTTTTATTCCTATTAAAAAAGATATCCTTTTTCAAATGAAAAAGAAAAAAAGATTTTTTTTTATTTTTGTGGAATTAAACATATTTATACTAAAAAAAAATCGAAATATTTCGTTTTTTTCTCTAGTTTGCTCGTTTAAAGAGATTAACTAAAAATTACGCAAAATTACACGTTAATCCATACATGTGGCTTGTAGAGCAAGTCATTAGCTATACTATGAAAAAAAAAAATTTTGCGCTCGATAATATTTGAACTGTACATACTGCATTTACCTAGAATAAACGANTCCTCATACCATGACTAAACAATCTAAGTCTATTTTCTGTCATCTTATCCACGATTGATTAACCATACTTCCTCTTATATGCTCGTTCCTTATCCTATCTTCTCTAGTCACTCCACTCATCCAACTAAGCATTCTCATCTCTGCTACACTTATTCTCTGCTCTACTTTCTTATCAACCGCCCAACACTATGAACCATACATCATAGCTGGCCTCACAATTTCATACTGAATTTGAAAATTATAATTAGTTTTTATTCATATATTATATTTTAAAATCAAAGTACTACTAATCAGAATATAATTAAAGAAATAATAGTTGATGTTGCTTTTGGAATAATCCACCAATTTCTCTAAATGAAACACTATCTACAGATTTGCATCGAAGCGTTTCTTATGATAGTGATTTTAATCACTGTCAGATATCATAATACTTGATCCAACTATGCCACGTCACCACTGTGCCGCGACCCCCCTGTGCTGGGTTTTTTCTTATATGCTGTTCATTTTTAGTTACTATTGTAATTGACAAAAATGATACAATACTTAATATAAAAAGGGGTTATTTTGTATATTTTTATTCATTACAAATGGTATAAAATATGAATTCTGTACACTCATATTTACTAATTTATTTCATAAGTCTATCCTGGGCCGTATACGACTTAATNATAAGTCTATCCTGGGCCGTATACGGCTTTACATTGCTCACTGGATAACGTTCGGCGTCATTGTTCGGCTTAAGTCCAGGTTTATACGCATTCTTCCATGTATAATTCTTTTCATATCTATTGCCGACGTCTTTGGGTTTCAAAATTTCAGCATTCCAAATCTGAGTGTTTAGACTTTTTTTAGATGTTGAATATATCAATACGAGTTCATTTTTGTCAATACACGCCTTAAAAAATATAAGTATAAATAACAATGCTATGTACACATATTTTTCACTTACGATGTTAAATACTTCTTTCTTTTTGATAACATTGGTAAGGATATTCATCGAGGACTTGTCGAAAAATTCTCCATTTATTCCTTGAAGTTTAACGCGATACTCTTCGGGCTGTTCACGATTCTTGTCATTTACTTTGGTAACTGTTAAATTTTGCATGTAGTCATAATACCTTATGACAATTTGATCTCCTATCTCTAACGGCCCCATAATTATGCTCAATATTATCGCAACTGAATTTGATGGGTGTTTTCGGAAATAGACTTGCAAATGACGCGTTGATTTCAAGATTTTTGAATTTTGATTTCGACTCGACTGAGACTAATAGACTAGTTTGGCTTCCACAAGAGCTTGTATGTTCTTCGTTCGCTGGTTAGACTAAAAGTCCCAATGCATTTTCAGTTTACTAGCTCTTTTATACTAATTTTTTTCCGTTTTTTTTGGCCAACAACAAATAACGTTGCTAAACAAATTTTATTATTTCAAAAATAAATATGTTATTTTACGATCACCATAATAGATTGCTTTCAGCCAATAATTAATTTATATTTTTTCCAGTTATACAAAATGAAAAAATTTGATTTAGTAACATTATTTTGTCGTTGGCCAAAAAGTCTTGTTTACTTTTTATTTAAGCCAATTAATATAACAAAATATTTTTAATGATTGGCTAATAATTATTAAATTTGTTAAATAAATGATTAGAGAGAAAGAGTTATAAAAAATCCCAGCACAGGGGGGTCGCGGCAAAGTGGTGACGTGGTATAGTTGGATCAAATATCTGAAATTTCCATGCAAATCTTTAGATAGTGTTGAAAATTTNTGTCGTTGGCCAAAAAGTCTTGTTTACTTTTTATTTAAGCCAGTTAATATAACAAAATAAAAAAAAGCTACATGATTTGCTATTTCCTTATTAATATCCTGATTTCAAAAAAGTATGTCGAATGATAAAGGGATATAAATATTATTTCTCGTAAAAAAATGTATTTATATAACATACACTTTTCAATAAGTTAAAGCACTATATAGTTAAAAATGTAAAAAATAAAATTGAGAATTTTCACACAAAAGTCAGAAATTTTTTTTTCCATAATAAAGTACATTACGTTAGCTTTAATTTAAGATATATATAAAAGTGTCAGACCTTCCGGAACATTTTCAAAAGTTAAGTTGAAATAGTTAATTTTTTGTAAAAAAGATACCATTTTGAAACCCTTCCTGTGGGCTGGTAAAGGGTTAGATTTATGAAAAAAATATACCAAATGATAGGTAAAGATACCAAGCATCTATGAAAAATAAAGTTACATTGATATGTTCATTTTTAAAAAGTTATGGCAGTTTATAGTAAAAAAAATTGAAAAAATGTCGAAAATTAGCAATTTTTAAATTTGTAATTTTTTTGGAGGTTTTCCCCATTTACGGGAATTAAGGGAAATTTTTTCAATTTTTGAGGGTAATGTCTTCGACTAGATGCGATTTGTGATATTTTGACGTATCGTTGAAAGAAATCCGTTCGGTGAGATTTGAGAAAAAGTGGTAACAGACAAAAAAAAACACATCATAGTAAAACCAATAGCTTCTCAGTTTCGCATCGAAGCTAAAAATAAAACAATGTTCGTGTTTAGACGTCGTACAGTCCACACGTTAATTGTCACGCGCTCCGCTTTTATCAGCTCTCGATAGCGTGTGTATTGTATCGAATTGTTATCGCTTCCAGCGCTCGTCGCGGTATTTGTACCGTCGGGTAATGTATAATTGTATAATTTACCTAAATATAAGACTCGCCGCGATCGGGACTAACGCCTTATCGCAATATACGCTTTATTGACCAACACGCGATACCTCACTACGGTCCTAATCAGTGCCGTTACCTATAAAATGCCTAATAATACAAATAATAAAACTGTATCTCCACTCATTATCCAAAAGTCACGCATACAGAGCGTGTCAAATGATTCATCAGCTTTTTCATCAGAAACCAACTCCAACGACGATTGGAAAACTCAAAATAATCATAAACGTCAGTACTCACCTAATCAATCCCCGAAATTAACTAAACAATTCGTAACGCCAAATCGCTTTTCTCTATTCAGTCCACCAAACAATGATCAAAACAATGACTATTCTGAAAACAAACGAACCCTAAGAAAACGACCCTAATAGAGACATTCTAGAACACTCAGAGAGTAAACCTCCTCCACCAATCTTTATTAATTTAGTAAATGACTTC
>NW_026099575.1:9238716-9265235 GCF_025091365.1 Daktulosphaira vitifoliae | reverse complement strand
AAACAAACGAAACGTGCAAATAATCCAACCAATAATACAGAAGAGTATTATAAATTAACTTTATTTATTCCTTTGATAGATAATGTCATTAATGATTTAAAATCACGTTTATCACATAAAACACTTAGTTGCTTTAATCTTTCATACTTACTACCTGAAAATTTTTTAAAGGAAAATTCAACTTCATATTCAATAAATGAATCAGACGATATTATTAAAACAATAGCAGATGAATTTCAGATACTTCTTTCAAATGAAAAAGAAGGTGTTTCTTCTTTATTACGTTTCGAATTTAAATTATGGAAACAAAAATGGAATCGAGAAAAAATTGAAAATAATTTGATCAATTCCATATGTGTAACGAAAATTCTGGCAAATTGTGACGAAGAAATATTTCCATTAATTAATCGTCTTTTAACTGTTTTTATTACTCTTCCAATAAGTAATGCAAGTGCTGAGAGGACATTTTCCACACTACGAAGACTAAAAACATGGCTCCGGTCTACTATGTCAGAGACAAGATTAACTGGACTTGCTCTTTGAACATTCATCGTGATATTAATGTAGAGGTTTTAAAGTGATTGATATATTTTCAAAATCCAATAGAAAATTAGATTTTGCTTTATAATTTATGTATAACTTGCATAATACAAAAAATGTAATAAATGGCATTACTTATGTATCTTGATTATTAAGTTTTTTGTGTCAGAAAGTTGATTTAGCTAAAAAATGTAAAGAAATATTTATTATTTACTAATATTATTTCTATATATCCATTGAATTAATAACCAAATACATAAATTATTATCTGTAACGTAAAATTTATCTTGAGAATTTTTTTAAAAAAATCAAAAGGGGCATACATTTCAAAAAAGTAGTTTTTTTGCTTAAAACTTAAAAAAACTATAAATAAATTAATAAAGATCAAAGAAGCATTTTTTTCTTAAAAGAACATTAAAAAACAAAAATTTTGAAAAAAAAAACAGAACCCCGGTAACTGTATTTTTTGGAAAATTATTGCTATTTGAAAAAAAAACCTTGAATTTTGAAAATAATCAATATCTAAGATACGAGTGATCAAAAAAATTCATGAAGGTGTTTTTTGACAGTATTAAAAACATGAAGTTTTCAAAAAAATTGGAGAGGTCGACCTTAAAACCTTTTCTGGTATGGAATGTGCCACACACACACATATATATATATCCAAGATATATATGATTATATGATTATATGATATGCAATGCCCCCCCAAAAAACTTATCCTCTTTCATAATAGAAACAACAATATCAATTATTACCCGTTTCTAGTAACTTACACCAATATAATAATAATTAAAATTTTACTAGTAAGTTAACTTCTTATGGAAGTTCAAACTTCAATATTCCGCGTTACCTATCTCTCTTGACAAAATGTCGAAAAATAGCGATTTTTAAATTTGTAGTTTTTTTGGAGATTTCTCCCATTTACGGGAACGAGGAAAATGTTTTCAATTTTTGAGGGTAATGTCTTCAACTAGATAAGATTTGTGATCTTTTGACGTATCGTATTGCATCATAATAAATTTTAACAGAATCTGTATTCGACAATAGTTCAAACTAGTAGTAACCTATTATTGGGCCTGTACTGACCTAGTACAACGTCATTATTAAGCTAGTATAGAACCCCGTACTGACCTACAGTACTGTCTCAGTACTGGCAGTCAGTACAAAAAGCGTTATCATTTGTGAGTTATGCCAGTACAAAATATCAGTACTGAGCCTATAATGGCCAGTACTGGTGCAATTTTTAAAAAAATTTAAGTTTACTTTAACTAAATACATTATGGAAGTTTTTTTTATTGTTGAGCTATTTTTAATGAATAAATGTAATTTTTGTAATAAACTATTAAGAATTTTATTATGTATGAATATTCTTCTAAAAAAATTCTGATCAAATCGAATTTTCAGTTGATATTATGACTAATATGCTAATATTGATAGTAAATTTTAATGTTTTGAAAAATGAAAATTTTGGTTATTCTTGATGTAATTATGTAATTTTTTACACTGTAAATATTCTATAGTATCTGCATGTCATATAATATTCACACTATAATTTAGTAAATTACATCATTCAATAATCATTCTATCGAATGATTACGGGTAACAATTTATAAGTTTTAAACAATTTTTTTTTTAACACATGACGTTTATGAACTCTGTTACTTTTTATTTTTAGATTATATTTTTTTACTGGGTTTCAAGAGTTTACAATAAAAACTGAAAACTCAACCCACTTTCGTTGGTTGAATTTTGTTAATCAGTTTACTAATGAAATATGTCTAATGCGATATCCTACTAAAAAGTTGGTTTCTCCTGTAAAAATAAAAAATAAATTAGAATTCATAATTGTAATTTTTAATAAATGACGCTATTGTCATTAATAATACCTTTAATTATTTATTTATTATATTTATGTAGACATTTTAATTTGTATCAATTTTTAATTATTTTTTACTAGTTTGATCTTAATTTTCTTACGAACACAATAAGACAATTTACGTTTAACAATTTAGAGGTAAAATTAACTATAAATGTTTTTAAGTATCATTAATTTGAATTTAAATATAACTATTTTTTTTTANTGTGTTTAAGTATCATTAATTTGAATTTAAATATAACTATTTTTTTTTATAAAATGCTGTCATTATTTTATATAGTATTAATTTATTATAAAAGCTGTCCTGATGGATTTTTTTAGATACGTCTAAATTAATCAACAAAAATATATGTAAAATAGTGTATAGATATTTTTGAAATGAATGAAATTAAATTATATATAGTTTTGATTTTACGAAATACATGTCAAAAGTCATGATTTTCCGAGATCTAATAGCTTTTATAAATTCATTTCCCGTTATTTATATAAATTATTTTTACTATAATAATCGCCTTATAAACACTGTAATTACATAGCAATAAAAAAAAAAAATGAACAGAATTAGTAAACACTTATAATTTCAATTTTTAGTTATATAGAAAAATATGACTGATATTTTATCCAAATAATTATATGAATAGTAAAATTAAATATTTGTATGGGTAATTTTTTTCTTATGATTCATTAAAAATTTTCATTTATGGTATATTTTTTGGAAATTAATTGTTCGACGAGACGCATAAACTAAAATAAAAATTAATTTAGACATGTTTTTGTCTTACTATTTTGTTTTTTATATAGTTATATTGATTTTGGTTAATCGATTCGATTCATTTAGTACAAAACAAAACGATTATTATATAAAATAATGCAATTGAGACGTGATCATAATTTATTTTTCAACTTGATATTTTTTTTCAAAAAACTGTTTAGAAAATGATATTGTTTCAAATACAATATATTTTGAATATAATAAAACTTATTTTTCGTAAATTTATTCAAAGTATAATGTTTAAATACAAATTTATTTATTTTTTATGTTGTAAATGAGGTATTCAAAACATTACCAATAAATATCTTGTCTTCAGTTTATTCATATTATGAATTTAAATTAAAAATACTTAGTTTTACATAACAATAAGACGTTACAATAAAATCAAAAAAATAAATCGTGACAAGCGCCACAATCATCTAAGACACTAAATTTGCTTATTTGATTTAAATTAAAGTAATTTTTATATTTTACGTTCTTAAAAAAAAGTAAACTTATTAGAAACGGCGTACTTAGGCAAAATAACTGACATGGTCATTTATGATCTGACGTTTTATTTTATTTCTATATGTCCAGTGTTCTAATTTATCGTAATTTTAAGTTTTAAAATTCAATAATTCAAATAATTTTGTAAAAATTATTGCAAAATTAATTTATGGCTAATTGAAAACAACTAAATAGTTTTTTAAAAAGAAACTTAAAATGTAGAATAAAGATAAAAATAATAATAAATACTTCCATTTGAATTTCACAGGAGTTTTAAAAAAATTGTAAATATTTCATTAAATATGTAAAGAGAAATTTATGAGTCGAAATGTTTTTATATTATTTCATTAGAAAAGAAGGTGTTGGTTGTAAACCGTAACTATAAAATTAATGCTACTCATTGAGGCCAATATTTGCAGAATGGTTATTCAAAATAACACATTTTGATAATTAAATGTTTTAATTGTTGGCCAATTGAAGAAATGTTTTGTTATATTAATTGGCTGAAATAATATGAAAAAAGTCAAATTTTTTTTGTATAAGTAGGATAAAAAATGCTGTTTAAATCGACACCGTTTGGTGATTTTTGCTTTAGTTATTTTTTGTGATAAATGAGTACGTATATTCTTTAAACACTTTAACTGTTACATTTTTCTCTAAGTATATCTAAAATTTTTTAAGTTTTTTGTTTATATATTTATAAAAAAATATGGATTCGCATTTGTTTTTCGTTATAACGACGTTGGTGATATATTTTATAATTCCATTTCAAGTAATTAGAGATATTATGTTTATTGCATTGGCAGTTGTGTCGCTGCAGACTTTTTTGGAGATGAAACTTTTTAAGAAGAAAATTACTTCAACTAAACCAGTAGAATCCATTATGAATAATCGCTGCCCAGTTTTGACTACACATCCTATAAATTTGGAAACACCTATTTTGACAAAAAATTCAATTTTAGAAGAACCGCTCATAGAAGATAAATTTACGGGAACTCCGATAATTGAAACCGAAAAAGAGCCCTCAAACACTAATACGAACATTTTATTAACGAATAATGAAATAGAACCCGTCAAAAAACTAAACCCAGAAATTGTTACGAAAACTGAAATTGAAAAAGAGGCCACTAACATTCCTATAGAGACTTCTGTATTAGCTGATAAGTCTTTTAACTCGGACATAATACAGTCAAAAAACAATAATTCAACACAATTACTTGATATAGTGCCAGGAAATATTATTACAACAAATCAAGAAAACAATACCTTAATAGAAAATTCACTCAAACTTAATAGAATACAGCCTAAAAAATTAACAGAAAATATTATAACATCTAACACTAACAGTGCGTTGCTATGTAAAAAAACTGAAGTTTTTACTCCAGAAGACCTGGAAAAGACT
This sequence comes from Daktulosphaira vitifoliae, assembly GCF_025091365.1. NCBI lineage: Eukaryota > Metazoa > Arthropoda > Insecta > Hemiptera > Phylloxeridae > Daktulosphaira > Daktulosphaira vitifoliae. The sequence goes on along the minus strand of NW_026099575.1, from coordinate 9,260,156 downwards.
AAAGTGAATGGAAATTTACGACGTGAAAATAATATCAACGAAAATTCGGCAACTAGAACTAGGCCTAATGATATTAAAAAACATTTATGGGATAAGAGGTACTTATTGTTTTCAAAATTCGACGAAGGAATCATGATGGACAATGGTAATACAATTATTATTTCAACAAACTTAAGTGTTTTACTATATTTGACGTTTTTTTTTTTTTTTTTAAATCATTTTATTCAGTTTGTCCCGAAATCTTAAGTACACACATAGCGTTAAGATGTCCAGGCCTACACGTCGCTATGGATCCGTTTTGTGGTGCTGGTGGTAACGTCATCCAATTGGCCAAAAGATACAAACAAGTAATCGCTGTGGATAACGATGCTAATAAATTGGAATTTGCGAAAAGGAACGCTGAGATTTATGGAGTCAGAGAGAAGATAACATTTATACTGGGAGATTTCTTTGAAATCGCAGAATCCTTAAAAAAATATAAGCCACAGGTCATAGTGACATCTCCTCCATGGGGCGGCCCTTCGTATAAGAAACACGAAGTGTACAGTCTCGAAAAGCATATGTGTAGCAACTACGAAGGAGGCGGTAAAAAACTCTTCGACCTGTTGAGAAGTATTGCTCCCAATGTAGCACTTCACATACCTAAAACTACAGGTCGAAACGAGGTAAATGATTTAAATTTCTATAAGTAAATCATAATTGTAGTTAATGTCGATCAATTAATTTTCTAGTTGATACAATTTGGCAAACTATTCGATCTAGACATGGAAATTCAGCATAATTATATTGACAATAGACACGATTCCATCACTGCGTTTTTCGGCCGCTTTTACAATATGAACACTAAATACTTATCCAACGACAATAAACTTTACACTAATAAAAAATTCTTGAAGTATCCAGAATCAGCTGATTACTATTAATGTTAAATATTAATTCACTATTTTTCGATTAAGTACTGCTTTGAATTTTGATTTTTTCTAATTATTGGCACTATACTGATAAAAGACGAATTTCGGTATATTCTAATGTTCACGTTAAAGATACTACCGATTTTCGAATAAATAAAAATACCTTATAATTCTTAAATTTTTGCCGCAGCATTCTGCCGGATGATATATTTTACTGGAAAGTAAATTTAAATAATTGTATTTTCATTATATACATTTTATTATAAAACGTATAATTTTTTTATGCGCTTGATTTATATAACTTGAATTCAATTTTTTAATGATTTTAGTTTTATGTTTAATATTTTTACTGTAAATTCTACATTAAATTTTTCTTGAATTTATTTTGTTGATTATAAATTAGTAAATATACTTTATTTCTTAAAATTGTTTAACTCAAAATATTTGTTATATTGTATTCTATAATAAATAATTATTATAAAAAATCAAATTATTTTAGTTATTTTTCAACAAATTAATTTGAAAATATTTCATTGATTTATTATTAAATCAATGTTTAAAAAGTTGATTTATGTTGTTTAAAAATTATTAGAATATTTTATAGTGGTTGTTGAATAAATTAATGATAATTGATACAAATTAAATAAAATTATTTTCTAGAAATAACAATTATCTTATCGTTTTGATACTTTTCATGTCAAACTTAATGCCAATCTTAATGTTTTTAAAATATACATCCGTTGTTTTTTAAGTTTTTTTGTGATGTTGTTGGATTTGATTAATATATTTAACTTTTAATTTAGTAAACAATTTAGCCGCTAGTAGTCAATAAAAATTTTTTTAATATTAATTATTTAAACCACACTTAGAATCGTCTCTTTTCTAATATATTAGATTGAAAATTCTGAAACCCATAAAAATTCTTTAGTTAATTACAGCATCACAAAACCAATACCTTCTTAGTTTCGCTTCAAAATAACAAATGAACAAAGTAAGAAATGTTGAAAAATTTACTCAATTGAACGTGTTATAAATATTGATTATAATTGTAAAAATCCATTGTTAAATTCACGTGAAATCCAAAATCATTTTTTTTTTAGATATGATTTATTAAATAACATGTTACCAACATATTTTGAATATTATAGAATAGTAGTAGAATACTCAATTTGAGTAAAAAACTAAATAAATAACAAAGTAAGGTTATACGAACTCTTAATTGTGTCGGCGAACATAGAGGCCGGTATTTCGGACCGGTTGACCAACTGCCTAGCTTGAACTCAATGAGGATCGGTTCTACCTGTCGGGTTGAGAGAGAATGAGGGATGCCTGTAGTTTCAACGACCGTTAGTTTGCAAGAACAAATTCAAGGGAGAAAGACGTAGCAGTTATCCCCTTTCTATATTTCTTATTATTTTTTGTAAGTTATTTTTTTTAGAATAAGCAAGTCAAACTGACTTGCTTAAGAACCTTTGATTTGATATATGTTTAAAGGACGCAGTATTTCCGAAACATTTTCAAAAATTAAGTTGAAAATGTTCTATTTTTTATACAATGTTTCAAGTTTTGAACGCTACCTATATAAAGGTATATTGTCTAATTTTAATAAAACGTATGTCAAAAGAATGATGTACTTATAATGTATTTCGAAAAAAAAATTTGTTCTGACACATACATTTTTCGAAAAGTTATAGCATTTATAAGTTGAAAATTTAAAATCGAAAATTTTAACACAAATATAGCGTTTTATAAACTACGGCAGCCGTTTGCATGCAGAAGATAAAGTGTCGGGACAAATTATTTTTTTCATTTTATAGTACATAAAATAAGCTTTAATTTGATATATGTTTAAAAGACACAGTATTTCCGGAACATTTTCAAAAATTAACTTAAAATTAAGATGAAAAAATTAATTTTTAGTACAAAAGTTGTCCGTTTTAAATCACCTTTTGAGCAGGAAAAGGGTGAGATATTCAAAAATTTTATATTAAATGAAAAAGAAATACATAATGTGTATATATAAAAAACCCAGCACAAGGGGGTCGCGGCACAGTGATAACGTGGCATAGTTGGATCAAGTAAAATGATATCTGACAGTGATTAAAATTACTATCAAAAATAAACGCTTCGATGCAAATCTTTAGATAGTGTTTAATTTTAAAAAATTGGTGGATTATTCCAAAAGCTTCATAAACTGCTAGTTCCATATTAATATCCTGATTAAGATAAAGTATGCCGAATGAAAAAGGGATTATTAAAAAATAGTATTTCCCATACAAAAATTATATTGATCAATACACTTTTCAATAAGTTATAGCATAATAAAGTTAAAAATGTAAAATACAAAATCGAAAATTTTCACACAAAAATAGCATTCGGTAGCCATTTTCACCGTGAAGACAAAATAAAGTTCGAAATTTTTTACATAATAAAGTAGATTACATTAGCTTTAATTTAAGATATATATAAAAGTGTCAGACTTTCTGGAACACTTTCAAAATTTAAATTGAAAAAGTCAATTTTTTGTGAAAAAGTTGTCATTTTGAATCCCCCCTGTAGGCAGGTAAAAAGTCAGATTTATAAAAAAAATATACCAAATAATATGTAAAGACATCATGCATCTATAAAAAAATGAATTATATTGATATGTTCATTTTTAAAAAAGTTACAGCAATTTTTAGTAAAAAAAATTGAAAAATTTTCGAAAATTAGCCATTTTTAAATTTGTAATTTTTTTGGAGGTTTCCCCCATCTATGGGGAACGAGGGAAATTTTTTCAATTTTTAAGGGTAATGTCTTCGACTAGATATGATTTGTGATCTTTTGACGTATCATTGAAACAAATCGGTTGGGTGAGAGCTGAGAAAAAGTGGTAACAGACACAAAAAAAAAAACACATCTTAGTAAAACCAATACCTTCTCAGCTTCGCATCGAAGCTAAAAAAGTTATTTTGGATCATTCATTCGATTCAGTTGAGAGTATTGATACTATATGTATTTTTATGATTTTCTAGACGGAAAAAATATTACATTTAAGAGTGTAAAAAATTAGTAAAACATATTTTGTTTTTTTACAAAATTATTTTAGGTTTTTAGCTTTATAAGTATTATATTTTTAGCATTATTTATATTTCGTAACAAATAAAAAAATATAACTTTTAATTGGTTTATTATTAATAGTATAAACAAAACCATTTATTTCTTAATAAAAAAAAAGCTGTCATTTTTCTGTTGACTTTTTCAAATAAATTAGTATACAAAAATACAATATACATAAAAAAACCTTTTAGAAAACTTTAGTGATAATATAAAATTACAAATACATATTTTAATAATAAAAATTTATTACAAAAAAATTTTATCATTTCAGTATCACGTTGAAACAAATACATTTTTACATATTGTTAGCTAATTATAAGTATAGAAACTATTACACTACTTTTATAAATATTGACTTACAAATTAAAACTATCAATATTTTAAATAATTATTCAATTAACTATTTATTATTATCTCTATAACATTTATAATCAATGCCTTAACTATAGAAATTTCAATTGAGTATTATAAATTATTACTCAGTAATTATATAAAAATTATAACGTTGTAAATTACAGTTGAGCTACTCAACTCGAACAAAATTGTAAAGTTAACTTAACCTTACTTTTATTTCACGACACATTAATATAACGTCAATCATGGAAGAAATCCTGTTTGAAAAAATAAAAATATTTGGAATTATTAAATAACAAAAAAAACACAGTTTTTAGATATTCAATAATCATAGAATTTTATTTTATTATTTCATTAAAATTTTATCATAAAATATATGTTATAAACCAATAACTTGAGATATTTTTAAATTTAATTCACTAGTATTTTCTGAATCTATTAATGGAATAAAAATTATCATTAGTCATAGTGGACACATTTTTTTACGAACATTAGCACACTATCATCTAACATTAAAATTCTATAATGTATTTTACTGTTTACCTTTTAACATTTTTGCATTAAATTCTATGTCCGTGAACAGTCCGTGGAGTTGTTTAAACCCCCACTTCAGGTTCGCGGACCGGAATTTCGCTATCGAGCGGCGAACATGGTGGCAGATTCGGTAACTGGATTCCTTCAATTAACCAATTATTCTTGTAAAAATTATGTGATTAAACCATTAAGGTACTCTTACCTAAGTTTGAAATTCAAACATGGTTTTATAATCTTGTAATTCATATTTTTAATCTTTTTTTTTTTTTTTTTAAATTTTGGAGACAAGATGTTTTATTGTAAATATGTTTAAATTACTTTTTTACGAATATTAATATCAAAAAAAAAAAATTTCATGCTAAATTTATAACGTTAATGCTCAAAAACCTAACCTCTTTTCTAAAGTTATAAATATAAATTTAAAATCTTTTACTATAAAATGATAAAATACGACTTAAGGCGTCTGGGTACCGACCGCTTTTTATTCAAAAACAACCCTTTTTTGTTCCATCAGTACGACGAAACTACTGATGCGATAAGAATTCTGAAACACATATCTGAATTCAGTCTCATGTCACTTAGGTATCGGTCAGGCCATATTTTTGAAATTTTGATGTTTTTAAACCCATTATTACAGTTTATATTTTCGAATAATTTTTAAATTTTTACGTTGTAGGAATCACAATTTTAAAAAAGTACCGATACCTAAAAGACATGATACTGAATTCAAATTTGTTTTCAGAATTCTTATTGCATCAGAGTTTTTTCGTACTGATGGAACAAAAACGGGTTGTTTTGTACGCTCAAACTAATGGTTTTCAAACAGTAGTTGTTATATGTGACATGCTCGTGCGCGTATGTGCGTTATCCGCAGCAGCTATTTTATTTCCCATAGATTGCTTAGGGCAATACCGACTGCCTAAAAATAGTTACAAATACATACTTGATATTATACCTGTATATGATATTAGATTATTTGCTTTTATCTTATTTGCAAAGCTATCATTACATAGTAAGAAACAAATTTTGTCGTTGTATTCGTATATAAGTGTCGCTAAACAATTGGGAGTCATTAAAAAATATCACCATCAGAAAAAGAAAATAGAGTTAATATATTAACATTATATAAGTGGCGTCAAAAAAAAAATCTGGTGAGGTACGTATATATAAAAATAATATTTGTTGAGGCCACATAAAACATTATAATACGTTTCACTATGCCGCCAATGATACTGAGTCCCTCCTAACAGTGCGCGACAACGGTATAACCACTACCACCATTGATAACGGTTCCAGCAACGTTATCAATCAGCCGGCCACCTGTCACACACAACATATCACCGTAGATTTTAAGGCTAGATTTTTAAGTTCGGTAGAATAAGTGTGGAATACACAATAAAAGATTTTTGGATTTGTAACATTTTTTATTATTCAATATTAGTTTATAGTGGTCATAAGGGCCCTTTAATAAATTAGTCATTTTTAGTCAAACCTGTGATACATATCTGAACTGTGATATTTGTGAATTTTTACTGAACTGTTTAAGAGATTTATGTTTTATTATTGAGAAAATTTGTGTATTGTGGTCATGTTTAATTGTATCATATTATAATTTATGTTTTATTTTTGCGTTATAGAAGCAACTGCCCAGCTAAAGTTTTGTAAGTAGTTGTTTGTATATATATATATATATATATTTAATTTTGTTCATTGAGTGTCTAGTTTGCTCGTATTGATTGTGTTTTATTGAACAGAATTTAGTAAAATATTTATCCTATTGCTAGCATGAGGCTGAGTGCTCCATGACCATAAGGGTCTTGAGAATATAGTTTGTTAAAAGCCATAAGGGTGATTAGTGAATTATATTGTAGATAAATTATTTTGTCTATTAAATTATTGTGTTTTTCTCCCTTTATTTGTCTGTTCAATATCCTATCACTATAAGTAGATAGCTAGTCATTTCTTGTTACTACATTAAAGTTTTTATTACCATTTTAGTTTTATCTTGATTATTTATTGAAGGAGTTATAGTTATTATCGTTTATTTTTTATAAGGTCTATAGCTATAATATATACTACTGAGTTGAATTTTACTACTGTTGAGCCAGAAGGGCTACCTTTTTTTTATTTTACTTATTACTGTTGTTGAGCCAGAAGGGCCACCTTTTTTATAGCTATTTTCATTTATTGTGTATCATTGTTTATTATTATATATTTGTTATTGATTATTATAACCCTTTGAATTATTTATTTACTTAGTTTAAGAGCACACACAAAACATATATACACACAGTTAGGGACGTTGCAATACTACCGATACCAGTAAAGTATCGATACTTTACTTTCGATACGAGTTCTTTTTGTATCGATACCATAGTTTCGATACTTTACTCATATCGGTAAAAAAGTACTAGTATCGAATGAATGGTATCGAATCATTTATTTACCGCCGTACTGCCATATCGGTTTAAAAGTATCAAACAGTTATTTCCAAGTAAAATAGTTTGCGCGTGGTGGGATCGCCGGACCGGTTGGAAATTTACTCAAACAAATCATACAATACGAATACGACTATAATTGTTTCCTAATCGGAATAATAAAGTGCCCGTTTATCGATAAGGCGATAAAGCATCTATTTAATAATACTTTTTACAATGAATTCGGATAAATACTCAAATACTGGATACGGCGATAATTCGGCATTCCGCTTTTCAAATAACACATTCGATCGACTAGTGCGAGTGCGACTACTCGATTTTGCGATGCCGCCTCCCAAGAGTAAATGTTGGATTTATTTTAAAAAAGTTGACAAAGTTAATGCGGAGTGCAAAATTTGCACCCAAAGAGTAAAATACTGTGGCAATACGTCCAACTTAAGTAAACATTTAAAAAAACATCCAAATGTATTGGAACCCGGAACGATTGGTTCAACAAGAAAAACTTGTAAACAATTGAAATTAGATGTGACACCTGTAATTAATCCTGTTTCGTCTCATTGGTAAGTCATTTTATAAATTTATACTTATTTCCAAGTTTTTTTAAAATTACAGTATTGTAAATTTGTAACCTGCCTGTAATACAATATTATATAGGTTGTAATACCAACCTATATGTCTATAGTATATATACTTATAAGTTATACTATACTTGTACTTAAATATAAGATGTATAAATATAATATATTATTTATTATTTCAGTAAACAAACTAGTAATATTGTTCTTTCAACAACCATTGTACAAGATCCCGAATCTGAGACAGAGGTAATAAGAGTAAATGTTTTATAATAAAAATGCATTAATATAAACAAAAAAATTTATTTTAGGAATGTGTAGATGATCCAAATTTAAAACGACCAATTATTGATTCATTTAACCGAATCAGCTCATATGCAGGTGTGTTAATTATGACTTAATATGACAGTATTTTTAATTTTTATATTGGATATTCAGATTTATTAATAAAGAGTGCATTTTTTTAACTAGTTAACTGAGTGATACAAGTGTCGCCCAGGGGTCATATTTTGTCACCTATTTAATAGTTTTTTTAATAACTGGGCGACACAATTTACAAATGAAAAATTTTAAAATTGTATAAAAAAATAATTAAGTAATAACAAAACTCATTTTGTGTTTCAGAGGGTGGTTTCAATCATAGGAAAATCACCATGTATTTACTGTACTTTATTTGTAAAGATTACCGACCTTTTGCTGTTGTAGAAGGAGAAGGATTTAAGAGATTATTCAAAGAATTGGGGCCATCATATAAAATCCCTTCGGTTACAACATTAAGAAATGCTCTTGATAATAAATATGAGGCCACAAAAGAATTATTAAAAGGTTGTTTGTTGGCAGCACCACATGTGTGTATTACATTGGATTCATGGACTGAAACGATGANTATCCTCCGACAATTAATTGAATTATTACAACCATTAGAGTATGTCACAAAAGAATCCTCTGGAGAAAATTACATTACTATCTCAAAAGTGATCCCCATGATTAACTGCCTATTAAAACAACTGGCCCAAACCCAACCAAGATTTGATGTGTTGATCGAAATTAAAGATATGTTACATACAGAAATAGTTAGAAGATTTGGACTGATTGAGCAAGTAAAACCAATCGCCATTGCTACAATTTTGGATCCAAGATTCAAAAATCTTCACTTTACCGATCCAATTGCTAGTTCAAGTGCAATGGCAGAACTTCGAAGATTATTATTGCCAGATTTATCATCTAGCGAATCTGAAGGAGAGATGATATCTAAAGAACATGTGGATAGTTATGATTTTTGGGCTCACCATAAAATGTTAGCTCATGGCCAGAAAAAGAAAAAATCTTCATTTACATATGATGAGTTATCTCAATATCTATCCAACCCTGTCTGTCCACTAAAGTCAAACCCCTTAGAGCTCTAGGAAGATATGAAAACAGTCTTTCCCATGTTATATAAGCAATCAAGAATATCTTTTACGATGGTTGCAACATCTGTTCCATTCGAAAGACTGTTTTCAAAAGCCGGACAAGTCATAACCAAAACGAGAAACCGTCTAACAGGTTCTCGTTTAGAAAAAATTTTACTTCTTGCAGATTTACCCGAGGATCAATGGTTTTAAGTTGTAAAAAATAAAATTTTGAATAATGCATAATTTGTATTTTGTATTGTAAATATTTTTACTATTTTATTTTTGATACCTACTTCATAACAATATGTTGTATAATAATTTAGGGTGACCATAATTAGACAATTTAAATACAGGACTAAAATAATTTGCATTATTTTTTTTTTTTTAATAATATTAATTATAGTATTATTATTTCGTTTATTTTTAATCATAATAAAAAACTTAATTTAATATACCTAAAAGCATTTAATATGTGTTTGACATTATTTCTGTTCCTATAAAGCAGGCATAAAACTAATACATGGAAAATTAATAATAATTTTTATTTATTATAATAAATGAACATATGTTTTCATTTACATTAATAATAATTTTTCTGGTTGCATTTTGATTTATAATCTTTTTCTGAAGAATGTATTAAATTTGATAATTTGGGGTTTATCGTGTTATGTAATAATATACCTATAATGTATGTATATAATATAATATACATCTTTGTAACTTATTAGAGTAATTAAAAAACAGGACAAAAAGCCCGCAGATTGCAATTTTGTATACAGTATACTTGTATCCAGCTACCGATACTTTTCTTTCGATACTTACTAATATCGGTCCATTTGTTTCGATATTTTACTCGTATCGGTATTTTAATTCGATTCGATACCAAGTAAAAGTATTGATACTTTTCTTTCGATATTCTATCCCTACACACAGTACACAATTGAGCACTACATAGATCACTGGTTTTGCGCAGGCGACCCCTCCCATCACCAGTGATTCTATTACCACACTACACACTAACAGGTTGGTCAGCCTTGGAGTGGTATACCAAGGATCTAGACCGTTTGGTAAAAAGGGCGTAGTGACCGGGTAAAGTATTTTACTATTTAATACCCCCGGCCCGTACAATATTATTACACTTTCTTAGTTTCGATAGAAAACTGAGAGGGTATTAGTTTTACTATGATGTGTGTTTTGCTTGTGTCTATCCATATCTGTACCTACTGGACTGTTATTGTTCAACGATACGCCAAAAGATCAAAAAATATATCTNTATATTAATTCAAAAATTTGAAACTTTAAATGATTATATCTAATAAACGAATTAAGTTATATTAAAAATTCAAATGCCATTTACTATTAAATTAAAAACTCAAACATTTTATTAAATTAAAAATATGTGTTACCATTTAAAAAAACAAAGTTGACCCCCTTCCAAGGCATAAGGGATGAACTTAAAAAGTATTACATAGTTAAAAATTCAAGAATAATGTGTAACTAAAAATAATGAAAAAAAAAAATGTTTAAATTATTATTATTCTGTAAGTAATTGAGTGGGTTATGATAGAAAAATCACCCTGTATATATATATATGTACCTTTTAAATGTTTAAATATACTAATGAAATTTCGTAGAAAAAAAGCATATATTAATTACATAAAACAAATAATAAACAACATGTAATGGTAGCACATAAGATGAAGGGTAATAAACTATGTCTAATTTATTATATAAGATATAATAGTATTTTATAATATGTAGATCATTATTGATGAAAATGTAATAAATAACATGTAATAAATTACGATTAATAAAGAAATAATAGTGGCGTCGGGGATCACTTCTTGCCTTTGAACTACGGTCAAATTTAATATAAAAAGCCAAAAATAAATGGCATTCTGAGACAGATGCAATTAGATATTTACAGAGGCACTCACTACGCTCGATCATTCCACACTATGAAATATATGCAAGAAGTGATCCGCCGTCAACATAATTATATTTGTACGAAAAATACAACATCTATTTATTTAAGAGTATCGCAGAAAATATCAAGATAGGAATTTAATAAATTCACCAAAAATAAATAAGGTTTAGAATTAAATTTTATGAGTACATAGATTAAGTAGGCATACAGGAAAATCAAGTGATTATCAATAATAATAAATATACCAAGTAAATTTAATAAATCGATAATGTTTGTACAGAATTACTTGGCAGAGTTATATCGTTGATACGTGTCTATTTCAGGAGTTAGGTTGGAGGTTCATATGCATAGCCACCATACCACTCTGGGTAGATACACGAGGTGACTCAATCCCACGTATCATCGATAACCGTCAAAACTCGTGGCATTATTGATATTTAAGAATTGACAATTAATTATAATAAATCCCATATTAATAAAATAAAGATCACTTTATTTTTCTATCATCTTCTATCTTTCTTACAGACCCTCGTACTCATACCCCGAGTAATAATATTATTAATACAATAAATTAGTGGATCAAATAAGAATCCAAATCCCGTCATATTCTATTTAACTTATTTCTTTTAAGCAACTGTCAAAGTAGCTCCCTAAATTAATAACCCCCTTTTATATCATTAATACAATAAAGAGTACTATTATTTTTATTTTTTTGAGTCACTACAAGATTAAAATATAATTTATTAGAAACAAACCTATTTTTTTCTTTAGAAAAATGGGAGATGATAGTTTTTATGATTTTTTACCATTGTCACCCAGTGCACAAACTCTTGTAAAAAAATTTCTTCAGGATTTAAACAACCAATAATTCAAAAAGAGTTTATTTTTAATAGTATTATTTTACAATGAAATTAGTACACATATTTAACTAATTTAGGTATAATTTAAACAGTCGTAGAATAATAAATATTGAATATTTTTTAATAGTTTGAAATCAATCAAACACATGTTATTTGCCTGTAATGTTTCAAATCTTGTATTTAAAACTGAAATTATAATGGTTTTTTTTCAGGATTTCACTTTGAATGTAATTTTTGCAAAAAAAAGAAATTATTCCAAATTAAATGATTCTCTAAGTATAAATACTGCAGTTGTTACTGCTACTTTGAATACTGGTCAGGGGTTTACAAATTTAGAACAGTTTTCTGCTGTACTAAATATGCCTTGTATGAGTATTAAGACGTATCAAAAATATCATGATTATATTGCTAAGCAAACTGAAAAAACTGCATGGGATTCGATAGAGTTAGCGGGAAAAGAAGAAACTAAGCTTGCTATTGAAAATGGAGAAGTGAATGACAAATGACTTCCCATTATGGCTATTAAAACTAAAATATTTTAGTGCATAAATAATGTATTTTTTGTAAATTGAATTTTTATAATTAAAATTAGTTTTTTTATAGTTTTATAACTTCAAAATAATCGATGTGGATCTCATATGATTTAACCTGTTTTCTGTAAATATTTAGTTTTTTCTTTCTCGTCAAAAATAAATAGTTTAATTATATTTATAATCAATTAAAATTTGTGAAATCATGACGCGTCTATTAGTATTTACAGTGAGGCTGGTGCTAAACTATAGTTTTTATACTACATAAAATAAACGTGTGTCGTTTTCAATACAATCGGTATTGCATCAAAAAGTAAGGTAGGTACACAACCGGTTCAACTATAACACGACGAAAATACTCCCAATAATGGACACTCACACTAATAATCATTTATTTCTCACACGACACTGCGTAACATGATTATAACCGCAAAATTGCCTATAATCGACCCCTGAAAAAAGGTCGGAACCCAGACGCCTTAAGATTTTTCACACGTAGCCGACCGACCATATGCCAATTACAATTTATAACATCTCTAAAGAATATATTTTAAGGTAGATAAAGTACCTAGTTATTCTTATACGAATAACTTAAATATCTCATTCATACACTACATAAATGCGAAAAATATCTAAGTGTTTACTTGTATGATTGGATTATATTTTTTAAAAATTTTAAGCGTATGAAATTAGGAAATTTATATAGACAACCTAATCGACACGTACACGCGAAATCGGTGTATTCGACTATTAAAACATAAAACGGTTAAATGGTACCAGGAGTTCATGAATAATAGTCGTATTTTTGAGAGCCGCCATTTTATGGCGTATAAGAGTGTTGGCCGATTCAATATATTGAAAAACAGTACCATGGATTCAGAAGGTTAGTTTTCATTTACTCAAGGGTAGTGATGGTACATTATGACGGTCGGTTTCTACTCTTGTAGTTGTCATTAGCATACCACGCAACGTATTGGTTAATGGCACAGAACTGCTATTCACCTTTGAATCAATTACAATCATATAATACTAGGATAAATAATAATTAATGAATTATCCTTTCAATAACAATTACAATACACAATTAAAGAATAATTCAACTATAAAAGAAACCAATGTGCGTATTGTAACCTAATGTACATATAGGAATTTTGAAATGGTAACACGATTAACATAAATTCAACAAATTAAATAACACAACTAACTGAACCAATTACTAGTCCCTAACATAGAATTATATAGAATAATTTTCTTAAATATTGATGCGTAATCCAAAGAATAGGCCGCACAAATGATATTTATACATACATACAAATTAAGTAATTGGCCGTTTTTAAATATTAACACAATTATACCAATACACAAATACGTATTGCTTTACAAAAATTGCATAAAAGACACAAAACTCGAATCAAAAACAGAGCAGTATTGGCGTACGTCGGAAACGGAACAGAAAGCGCTCTCTGTAATGTACAGTCGGAGGTGTTCTTGTCACGGTATCAAGGGGGGGGAAGTTCTTTTCGATAAATTTCATTAATTTTAAGTATTAGATATATCATATTATATAGATTAAAGATACTTAGATTAATAAGAATTTGTCGGTATTACAAAATAATGATATAATATAAATTCAAATAGTATTTATTGTTATTTTTACATGAATCAATATGTAATATGTTACGAGTTTTATTAAATTCTATGCAGCGTGACTGAAATCTAACTGATAACTTTTATCAGATATATTAGGAGATGATGCAGTTTTGGGACTGTTAAGATCTTTCTCTCCCTCACATAAAACTATCGTTAACGTCTTTTTTACAACACGAGTAGCATGTTGACACGGCACCGCCTTTTGCTCTAGGCTGGCGCTCGCCCGTGTCTCTCTCGATACCAGCCGTCCAGCTATTAATATGACAATCGGTTGTCTCCCCGCCCTTGACACTGAGATAAGGCCGCCGTCGAATATGGATTACGGATATTGCGTTTTGTTCGTTTTTCGACGCTGACCTGAACTGGTTTTTCGCTGTGCACGAGTTGTATTATTATAGAGTTTAACGCTGATTTTGTTGAATCATTATATATAGCTGTGACTTTTAATTACGGTTTTGTGCGGAACAATATTTTATAGAGCTGTTACTTTTAATTACGGTTTTTTTTTTTGTGCGGCACGGTACTCATAACCATTAAGAATATAGGAAATATACAGGGTGTTCAGTAAGTCAGGAAACGGGTTTCTATTGTTCTCATTGTTTGTAACAATGAGAACAAAAGAAACCCGTTTCCTGACTTACTGAACAAACTGTATATACATATGTATATATACATATAAATATAGATATATTTTTATTTGAAAGTGGAACTTAGAATCGTAACATATTGTGTGGTGTTCATCATTACCTGTTGGATTATGCATTAATGTACATAATCCTACAATACTACCAATATACACATGTTGGAATATTCGTGTTTAAATTATAAAAAAATTATGTTCAACTAGGGAAATACGGAGGAAAATGGACACCTGGAGAAATGGGTTAGCCAGTCACTTACAAATGTTGTCAGTTACATCTAATACACTCAGTATACATCAAGGTCATTACATTTTAAACACAAAATGTTTAAAATATCAAAAATTTCATCAGTTTTTTGACAACACTGATATACAAATAAAAGTTGATTAATTTATCATGACCCACTTAATTAATCGGAAAGTTAAAATAATATAGATAATTTTATTATTGGTTATATGTAGTTATATGATTTTTAGTCGCCATTTTTTTAGTATGCATGAAGTTGGCCGACCCCAAGTAGTTGGGATTAAGGCAAGGAAAAAGAAAAAGAGTATGTTTAAAATAACAAATTTTCGATAATCCGTCCAGTTCTAAAAACAAGTTATTTCAATATAAAGTGAAAACTAAAAATATTATGAATGTGTTAAAGCTTTCATGGATTGTCTTGTAGCTTGAAGTGCTTAAGGATTTATCCATGTTTAGTTGCAGCCACCGACTAGCAAACATCACTCTACAGATGGACACTTCAATTAGTCANAAACATCACTCTACAGATGGACTCTTCAATTAGTCCAAAACGTCAGAACTTAACTGCAAACATGGATAAATACTTAAGCGCTAAAAATATCAACAATGACTATTTTATAACAACTAACATTTTTTATAACATTTTGTTTTATTTTGAAAATTTAGTGAAATATTTCAAAATTATGGCATTAATATAGTTTCAACTGATAGGTTTTGTTATATTTTACCGTATTATTGAGAAAATTTAGTACAGTTAGTACGCTATAATTGTATATATGACATACAAAAAAAAAGGAACAAGGCAGTGTAAATTCAATGAAATCAGAATAAGAATGCACAAATCGGAACAACTAGGCGAATCTCTACTATACCCAACAAAAATAAAAAAAATTATTCAGTTTTTGAAGAAAATTATTCATACCAATTTTTTAAAGCCTGTAAAATATTATTGTAATTAAATTACTATGCTTAAGTAAATAATAAAAATAATGAATCTAATAACGTTTGTTGTTATTAAATAACTTAAATTTATTTTGAATTTTATAAGATCAATCAAAAAGAAACCTATTTTTTTAAATTCACTATCATTTATTGTCAAACAAAAGAAACCTTTTTTCTTTATACGAATAATGAAAAAATTCTAAATCCCATTTTTGCGAAATGGTAGCTTTTGGATATAAGCCACAGAATTAATGCTCACAATACAGAAGTATGAAAACATAGTTAATATTTTAGAAAATGAAAAATGTTCATCGTCATATACTATTATCTACTAATAAATCTATTTAACAGTATTTTTCGGTTTATGTGCAACAAGATGACGGGAATAAAATAATGTTATAATTCATTTCAGTATTTTTTAATTTTACGGTTGGGATATAGGTCAATCCATTCCAAATCATCCAAAAGTAGTTGCACGACCACCTCATATTTTTCTTAAATTTTCAGGGTTTATTATTTATGCTATAATTAGATTAAAACAATTTTTTTTTTTTTTTTATGACCTTCCGATTTTTATAGCTATAATAATATATATAATAATTACATTGTATTGTAATATACTACATATACAGTAATATATAAAAAAAAATTATAAAAATATGGTTTGAAAACAACAAAAAAGTATCATTAAATTACATGATTTTGAACGGATTTTTACTGATTTTCTAACGCTAAATTTTACATGTTAAACTTTTTTCTCAAACTTCAAATTTTTACGGTGTATTAAGCAGATATATAACTAAAAAATTAAAAAAAGTGTTCGAAATTAGGTCCCCCAACAGGCATAATGCACCTAGAATACGTGTCTTTTTATAAAATTTCTGACTTTGTAGGCCTTTAAATCCCAAGAAAATTGTTTTAAATATTTGAAATTTAGTTGAAACATAGAGTATACACTATACAATACCACATTTGAAAATCACTATAAAATAATAACTACTTAATGGTTTTAGGTGAGCTCAAAAACGTCAATTTTCTCAAAAAAAGCACCATTTTTAGAAAGTCATTAAGTTTGAAATTTCACATAAATTTTTTTTTTTTTTTAATGTTAACTTTAAGTTATAATAAGGTCAATCCTAAAATTTTAAGTCGATTGAGTTAATATTGAATAATCTGTGTGTTTTTTAACGTTCCGGCTATTTTTAACATTTTTACATTGAAATAGCCATAAAAATCGGAAGATCTTAAAAAAAAAAAAAAAAATTGTTTTAATCTAATTATAGCATAAATAATAAACCCTGAAAATTTAAGAAAAATATGATGTGGTCGTGCAATCACTTCTGGATGACTTGGCGTGGATTGACCCATATAGAAGAACAATCGATAGACAAAATAATTTCATTAATATTGTAATACATTTCAAAACATTTAATTTCTATAATTTATAAATGTAAAAAACAATAATAAAAAGGTTTGAGGTGTGGGGAGGATTATTATTATACAAGGGAGAATCGGTGTTTGAAATGTAAAGTCTAGCTTAAATAATTTAAACGCTCAATAAAGTTATCCCAATTTTCTATTATTTTTTAATATGTAAAGTATTAAGGAGTAAACTATGCAAATGAATACTCGCACTTACCTTTCGCAGTTGTTTAGATTGATTTTGTATTAACTTCTCAGATAAGTGATGACAATCGTTTGTTGGATGTCGAGTTTTTCGATTAATTAGACTTATGTTTATATTAGATCTTAGTCATAAATATGCGCTTTTATTATCTCGACAATATACGGATACATATATAATAGAATACAAATAATACAGCATAGCCAACTGTTAGGACACAAGCAGAAAAGACCGTTGCAAGGTAATAGCATTCATGAAGAATATATTATTATTTAATGATAATCATTTTTATTGAATTGGTTATGTTTTATTTAACTATGGTATTATATGTCAAATAAATTTTGTTTTGAACTGCAGAACGCTTTATTCAGTTTTTAAGTACAGCTATTTCATATCAACAAGTGCTCCTCACAGTTTTATTTTACGACGACGAGTTAAAACAGAGGTTTATCTGTGTGATTAAATAAAAATGACAAAAAGAAAATCGACTAAAATAATATGTTTTTTTTGTAAAACTATGGGCGAAAGTGACTTTTTAACTGACAGAAAATTGAAAAAAATATNATAATATGTTATTTTTGTAAAACTATTGGAGAAAGTGACTTTTTAACTGACAGAAAATTGTAAAAAATACACTCATAAGTAAATTTATCAAGCATTAATACTAAAACTCATAGTAATAAAGTAGAAATAAATCAATACAATTTTTAAAAACCAGCACAGTAAGATTGCGGAGTTCTTAAAACAAGTATAATAATTTATTTTTGAACTAAATATCACTTTATAATATTACATTGATGATCATCACTATCATAAAAAACACTTCGATGTGAATTTTATAAATATCACAATAGCTTTTAAATTTATAAGTTTTCGTGAAATCATAAGATTTTTTTTCTTTTAATATTATAGTACACTTTTAGTACAATTAAAGAATTTTAATTTAATATAGGTCTAAATAAAGCAGACGTCTGGAACATTTTCAAATATGGAGTTGAAAAACATTTTTTACATACGTGGGTAGTCTATACCAAAACCTTAATGGTTTAATTAGTTTAATTTTCATAAAAATCATGCTTGAAAAAAATGTTTTGTCTTTAGAATAATCTACTGAAATTGCATAAAGTTTTAAAACAAAGTTATAGAAGTATTAAAATACGAAAACATAATTGAAATAAATAAATATCAATTTTAAGGTAGTGTTCGAAATTTCTAAAATTGTGAGGGAATTTTGGAATTTGCGGTAACGATAGATACAATTAAATTGAACTCGGATTCTTTTGTCGAATTAATCATTAAAATCGGTAAATCGAGAACAGAAAACTTTTATGGACAAGAATTAAAAAAACATACTTGATCACAAAACAGATACTTTCTTAGTCTCAAATTGAAGCGAAAGACTTATTTAATTACGATGTTTAATTACTGGATGTTGCACTTACAAGTCTGATATATTATCGACCTCATACTGTCGTAAGTGTTGTGCTGCCAAATCTACCTTTAATACATTTTTCTCACATTTCTCAAATTTTATTAACAAATTCAATAAATCTATAAGTTCTGATCAATTTAAATNATATATATATATATATATATTCTTTTATACTTCAAAATAAAAATTTATAGAACTAATCTCTAGTGACATGCCGCAAATTATTGTTTTACCAATAATTTCAACCACTTGATGTGCTAGGGTAATGATTTCAATTAACTATCAATATTTTATAAAATTGTGTATTTAATATGAGAGTCGACAGAGTTAGCGACAATCTGGCTACATCATCGGAGATTATACTCGTTAATGCACGGACCTTACGGAGTCTAAAACTGCTTGTCAAAAAGAACGAGACAGAATATGAGAATCAATCCCTAGTGACTCGACATAAACTATTGTTTTACGAATAGTCTTAACCGCTTGATGTTCTAGGGCAGTGGTTTTCAACCGGTGTGCCGCGATAAATCTAATTATAGTTTTATAATTTTATGGATACCTGTATTATTATCGATATTCGGTGAAAAGAGATAACTAACAAACATAAACATAGGCTAATCGCTTATCATTAACCGTAGATACGCATAATACTATAATAGTATTTAATGTTAGTTTGACCATCGCAGCCGTCTCGAAAGCACTGATAATTTTACTTAAATAACACTTAAATAGTATTTTTTGTAATGGATACATTTATAATTCGTTCAACTAACGGCACTTCAGTGAGTGAAACACCAAAGAAAAAAGCTAAATTAAATATCAGACGTCAATATCATGAAGATTATTTAAACATAGGATTTTCTTGGTCTGGAAATGTAGATGATCCTCGTCCATGGTGTCTTGTATGTGGCGAAAAATTATCCAACGAATCAATGTATCCAAGTAAACTTAAAAGACATTTTTCCACCAAGCATTCTCATTTGGCTGATAAAGATGCTTCATATTTTCAACGTTTACTAGAATCAGAAACACGACAATCTAAAAAAATGACAAAAATGGTGACCATTTCTGATACAACTCAAGAAGCTAGTTATCTAGTAGCAGAGCGTGTAGCTAAACAAATGAAACCTCACACTATAGCACAAAAACTTATTTTACCAGCTTGCTGTGAAATTTTAAAAGCACTTTTTGGTGAAGAAGCTGAAAAAGAAATATTGAAAATTCCTATATCTGACAACACCATCAGTAGGCGTATAGAGCACATGTCTGAAGATATTGAAGAACAAGTATTGCAACAATCTCGTGACTCTCCATTTTTTTCACTTAAGTCGAGATTATTTGAAAAAATTTGTGAAGGTATGGATTCAGATAAATCAAAGTTACTTTTTCACAGTGCAATAAGATGGTTATCAAGAGGCCGGGTATTATCACGTTTTTATGATTTGAGAGAAGAAATAATTGTATTTTTAACAATAGAAGAATCGAAATACGATTTTCTTGGAGATGAAAAGTGGTGGACAAAAGTTTCTTTTTTAACTGATATTTTTGAACTTTTGAATAAATTAAATACAATTATGCAAAGTCGTAACGAAAATATCCTAACATCATCTGACAAAATGATGGCTTTTCATGAAAAATTAACTATGTGGAAAACTCAAGTTGATAAAAAAAAAATTGACTATGTTCCCACGAACTGCAGAGCGAGATGTAGACGCCACTCTCATATCGTTAATAAGCAAATCTATCATATTACTAAAAGACCAAATGAAAAAATACTTTCCTAGCATAAATATTGAAACCTATGACTAGGTGCGAAACCCATTTAGTGTGGCAATTGACGAGGTCATTGGTCTGACATTCGCTGAAGAAGACAATCTTGTTTCACTGAAAAATGGTAGAACATTAATGTTGAAATTTAAAGAAATGGCCCTCAACAAATTTTGGATTTATGCTCAAGCAGAATTTCCTGAAATATCAATAAAAGCAATAAAAATTTTACTACCATTCTCCACATCGTACTTATGCGAACAAGGATTCTCAGCAGTCACAACAATAAAAAGTAAAAAAAGAGAACGACTTTAATCTGTTGAAGAAGAGCTAAGAGTCAGTCTGTCTACCATTCGCCCTCGAATAAAACATTTATGCACAAAACGACAGGCACAAATGTCTCATTTCATTTCATGTACCATTTCATTGTACATTATTATTTAAGATACATATTTCTTCTAACAAATTTTTCATTATTGTATTATTTTATTCAATTTACAATAATCAACCCTCTAA